>NW_005842842.1:649888-663011 GCF_000455745.1 Alligator sinensis
GAATGCTATCTTTAAAAAATATTTTTCTACTATTTTTTTAAAGTGAGTTATAAAACTAACCCCCCCACCCTGCCCCAGTACAACCCCCAAAACTTTGCAGTCTAATTTAGCACAGCACTGTATGTCTAGGGACAGGCATTACTCATAAACAGGTTTACGTGATCAGAAACTGGTTTAAACCTGTAACAGAACATAAGTTCAGGGCACATAAACCAGTTTCAAAATGGCTGAAACTGGTTTAAGATAAACCTGGTTGAATGTAGTATCAGACTTAACTGACTGAGGTCAAACCAGTTTATGCAATGTCTGTCCCAGACCCCTTCCTAGTTTAAGCTGCATCAGAGTCCCCCAGCATCCCAGATGCTTTGCAGCCCTGGGCTGAGCTGGGCTGCCTGCTCCAGACAGCAGGGCTGGCCCTGTCCCTCTGCTCTCTACCCAGAGGTGTGGCAGAGACTGCAGGCACAGCAGGGTCTGCCTGGCTTCCCCCTGCCCCCCCCCCCCCTTGCCACTCACTATTCAAGCAGGGATCCCCCTCTCCCTCCCTTCCAACTCCCACAGCACAGACCTCAGCCCCACAGACCCTAGTCAGCTTGATATGCTAGCTAATTCTGAGAAGTGTGTGTGTGTGTGTGTGTGTGTGTCCAATTTCACTGGAACAGGACAAGGCCAGACAGGACAGTGTCCACTTACGGCTTTTTGGAACTAATTAACAAGTCAGTTGGTAATGTCCCTCTATTCCTTCCAGGGAAAAAGCTGTTTAAGAAGAGCTTGAACGAATGAGAAAGGCTTTTGTTTTCTTGATGGGCTGCTAAATGCTGTTATCAGCTCCCTGCTGGCTCCCTCACCTCTCAAGTTTACTACAAACAGTATGAAGAAGCAGGGAGAGGGAGATTGAAAAACTCAGTATCATCAACAGATGCATGCACTGCACCTCCCCCCCTCCCCTTTCAGAGTGCTGGCTGGGGGCTGGCAACACTCTTGAGTAGTGAGAAGAGAAAAGCCTGGGACTGGGCAGGCAGGGTGGGGGTTTAAACCCCTCCCTAATCAGAGTGTCCTGCCGGGGCCTGGTCACAACCCCCTTCAGTTCAGCATTATGGAAGGGAAGGGAGGACTGCTCTAGTGCCCCCCTCTCCCCCCGCCGGCTTCTAGCCTGAGCCACTGCAGGCATGTGCCTGCATTTTTCCAGTCCAGAGGGAATGTCTGTGGGGTTGCAAACCAGTTCAACCTAGGCAGATTAGACTAACCTGCAAAGATTGAATCAATTCAGGTTCAGGTTTTTTAAATGTTTGTCCCTAGCCTATAAGGTGATATTCAAACAAATAGGGAAAATGGAGGATAAGGGTTACAATAACAGCATTGTTTGAATGTGCTTGTACACGTCTTTATAGTTCTTTTCTCTCCCCCCACCATTTTTATGTTCTTTTAATCTTAAAATTTCATTATATGACCCTTAAAACTCAAAAAAACAAAAACAAAACAATTTATCTATGAATTTTCCACACTATAAATTGAACATAGTCCTTAAATTCTTAATACACTAAAATAATATTAATACTTTGTACTTAGGCAGTGTTCATTGTTAGTGTTATCACACTAAAGAAAGGAAGATGAGCATAATCCCCATTTTATGGATGGGGAAACTGAGGAAGAATGACAGCCCACAGCCACATAACATGTCAGAGGAACAGGAACCAGATGTTATAACTCTCTATTGTGCCTTATTCATTGCACATAATGCCTATCTACTTTTTTAAAGAATCTGTGTGTAATGATGCCAGCATTTTAAATAATTGTAAGAACTTTTTTTTTTTTCAAAATGTTGTTCGAACACTGATACTCTGTCCCAACTGACCCAGTAACCACCTGGACTTTCAGTGTTAATCAAAGAGGTGAAGGAACATGGCCACCCCTTAGTGGATTGGGGCAAATATGGTTCAGTTCAAAAGAAAAAAAACCCCATGACATGACATTAGTAAAGGCTGAAGGATAGAGACAGTACATGTGTTTCATTACTCATAATAGAGGGGAAAAAAACAACTCGATGCAGACAGCAAAGAAGTGACATTTTTGCAAAGAGTGTAGGTGATAAGTTGAAGACACATTTGTGGCTTGGAAACTCTAGGCAGCCTTGTTGGAATGTTTGAAGAAAGGTATTGTTAATCCAGAACCAGTTATTCAAATTTGAGAGAAAAGTCCTATTTCAGAAACTCTTCAGGAGCACCAGGACAGTGTCATAAAATCTGGGACTTTTCTGAGAATTCAGGATAGTTTGTACCTTCGTTTAATTCATAACTGGTAACACAACAAAATCCCAGCAACAATCAAGCAGGAACTCAGCTGTCAGCTTTCTACAAAACCTTTTACCCCACTTCATTATTGTGGGAAGCTTGCCCTCACTGTTTTCAAAATAATTTACAGAACATACTTTTTGGTTTCGAAAGGAATTATTTTCAGATAAACTATTTCCTGAATAATTAATTCACTGATAAATACCTGAACAAATTTATGAAATAATTCATAGACAGGCTGCTCATTCTTTCCCTTCTATCTGCAAGGGACTTTTATCTGAGTGTTCTGAAGGTTTGTTTCTTATATATGTGATTTCTGATGGAGGACTAAATCAAAGCAGCAGCTGTTGCAACTGGTTTTGAAGTTATCTGTTAGTTGTGATTCAGTTACCAAAAAGCTGTTTTCTGTACACATAACTGTCATTCTTGAGACAACATTACCCCATTAAAACTGCAACAGGGTAGAGGGGAGATGCTTAACTGTACTAGCAAGGGAAATACAATCTCTAAGGTCCTGAGAGGACAATTAGGGACTGAGGAGCAGGTTTAGTGATTCTGAGGACTTTGTTTCCACCCTCTCTCAAGATCCTGGCTGATCAGGAAATGGCAAGGGAGGAGAACTTCCTCTGTGTCTCCTACTGTCTTTGTCTGGGTCTGTGTGTTGGTGAGGGTAGAGGACAGCTGGCTAGGAGGGCAGAGGAGATATTTAATTGTCCTTCTCCTCATCGGGTATTTACAGATCTTAGGGTACAAAGCAGCTATGCTACTGAGGATGTTGCTCAGCTCTCACTGATCTATAATGAAAGTGGGCACATCTACACGAGACACTACATTGCCATAGCAACAAGCTACAGTGACGTAGCTCATCGCTACAGAGACATAGCATTAGCAGGCATGAGCCACGACACCACCAGTAATGCGCAGTAACAACAAGCTACTGTGCAGTAGGGTTGGAAACAACCCTGATGCTGGGATTGTGCAGTACCAGTGGTTACTGCGTAGTCAGTTAGTACTATCGTAACAACTGCATAGTCAGGTGCTTATGTAGACACACCCAATATAGTTTAAAGTGTGTTTGTGTAATATTATGGGTCTGATTGATTGCTTTGGGGTGAGGAGGGTCAAAAAAAGTGCTTTTCCTTCTCAGCAAGGCTTCTGTCTTTGCAGCATCTTGGAACAGCAGTTTTAGGTTAATAAAGAGTATAGGAAAAATTTATGTTTGTAAGTAAATCTGTACTATACTTCTGTTACAGCTTGTGCCAGTATCTGATACGGGTGAGCAAAATGGGGCTGGCGTCCATGGGTCAACATTATACCCTAGTGATAACTAGGAAGAAAAGGAAATCTTGAATATTTATGAAGGTCCTTCTTATGTGTACCACCATCCTCCCACTCACAGATAAGTGAGAGGATCCAGTAGAAGTCTGAATTCCAGTGTTTATGATAAGGCCATAGCGGACGCATTCACAGCATGGCCTGTCAGATTCTAACAAATCTGAGAATTCTGCTAAATACTTTGTCACAAGGATATGAAAAAGGGAAGTGTTTATGATAAGAAGGAATAACCCTAGTCATCTACCATGGAAGTCATTTGTAACGCCACACAGGACACCAAATACATCACTGGTATTTTGGGGTTTTAACATCCTCTGGTCCCAATTAAAATGAATAAAGTTGTGGCTTCTACTTTATAATAAAACATCTACCTTAAAATATATTTCTAGATCTGTGTTTCATTGTCCAGCATCTTTTCATCAAGCAGCTATTGTGGAAAGTTATGACTTCACAGTTTGAATTGGTTCCTTAAGCACCTTGGGAAAAAGTCACAGACAGGGCGTAACTGACTAGGACCAAATATATTAGTTTTCCTCTGTACTTATTGTGTATACAATGCCCTCAAAATACTTTCCTACTGTAGCTGTTTGCTATAAAAAACAACAAACTCATTTTAAAATGATGGCTCTGACAATTTCAACATTAAACTAGGAAGAATCTGCTCACTTAAATGTGTGTGCATTTGAAACTGACACTCAGAAAAAAACAAAACAAATCTAGGAGGTCTGAAACTCATGAAACTAAAACTAAAGACAATGTTCATCTAAAAGTTAAATTGCCAAGTTTCAAAAACCTCTACTTTTAAAAACAAGGCTGTTCAGCCTCTAAGTAGCTAGGGACAAGGCCCACAAGTCACACCAGGGTGAGTCACACACAGTGCCCCTTGGGTCATACGTCCCATAGACATAGAGCCACACTGCACCATGCGCCTGCATTCCCCCCTTCCCCATCAATGCACCAAGCACTTGTGCAGGCTAATGCTCCCTCTACCACTGCACTACACAACTCCAGGCTCATGCTCAGCTCCCCTGACTGTGCTATGCTATACTGTACTGCCCTGCTCCCCATGGTGGGGGCAGGAAGCAGAAGTCAGGGGAGGGAAGGGGAGCCCAGAGAGTCTGTTTCCTCTTGCAGCCAAAACCATGGGGGATTGCCAGCTGGGCAGGAGTCTGGGCACCACAACTTAACCCCTCATGGGCTGCATTATATTGTGCTCATATGCAAAGTATATTATAAACATAAAGAATCAATTTACAAACACAAAATACTAAACTGAGTCAAGAGAAAGAAACTGTTATTATCAAGTCCACCCGAATTTCCCACAGATTAGGGCTACCTTATCATAAGTCTTTCTTTACTGCCTCTTTGTTTAAAAAAAATAATAATCTAACCTCTCATGGCTTCCAATTCTAGATACTAATCATTGAGATATATTACTATGACATCTCTCCTCAATCCTGAAGTCAACAAAACTGCTTATGGGGGCTGGGATTCACTGAAAATACCAATACGGGATAAAAGTATTGTTAAACGGGTTCTCTAGTGACTGTTTTAATTTGGGAAAGTATTCTTCTTCTGTTGTACTTTAAGAAACATAAAAACTGCCAGAAATTAGACCAAAGTAGTGCATCCAAATACTGCCCAGCATAAGAAACAGGATAGTATAATCTATCCCTGTCATACACATCCAAGTGAGAAAGTTACATCCTTTCAGGGATACAGGTTGTGGCTGTGTTGGTCTAAGAACACAGGCAGACAAGGTTCTCTGGGTGAATCTGATATCTTTTATTAGACCAACTAGTTGAGTTGGTCTAATAAAAGATATCAGATTCACCCAAAGAACCTTGTCTGCCAAAGCTACATCCTCACATTTATATTTAATGGTTCCTGACTGTCAATCTTCCTAAGAGTTCATCTCCTGAACCCTGTTATATTATTGGCTTCCATTTCTGGTGGCAATGAGCTCTATATGTTAATTACATGCTTTCTAAAAAAAATAGTACTACCTTCTGTTTGTTTCAATCATGCTGTCCAATTATCCCAGTTGTGCCCCCTAGTTTTTGTTTATAATATATAGCAATTCCCTATTCGCTTTTTGCATACAGATCACAATTTTATCATGAATTTATCTAGCGTATCTTTCCTTCATCTGTTTCTTTTCTCGCCAAAGATATCTAGCATTTCCAGTCCCTCTTCATTTGGATGTTTTATAGCCCTGATCATCTCTGTTGACTTTCTCTATACTTTTATTATTCTAAGGTATCGTTTTCAAGAAGAGTTGACCAAAACTGTAGACAGTAATCAAGCTGTGGGTACATTATGGAATTATATAATATCATAATAGTTTCTCTGTTTTTTCAAACTTCTTTCCCAATGATTTTTATTATCTGACTTGCCATTTTGACCACCACAGCACATTAATTTGAAGTTTTGGGAGAACACCACACTCTGATTCAAAGATGGCTTTTTTTAACAGGAATCGTAAATTCAGAGTCTTTTGTATATATACAGTCAGGATTTTTTTTTCTCAACAGTTTGTATTTCTCAATGTTAAATGGGATCTGCCACTTTATTGCCCATTCACTCAGCTTTGTGACAACTTTCTGTAAGTCTTTCCATTAGCTTTGGATTTGACTACCCACAGTAATTTTATATTATTTATGAATGTTGTCATTTCACTGTTTATTCCTTTTCCAGATATTTTATGAGCATGTTGAATAGTACACATCCCAAAAAAGATCACCGCAAGACCCTCCTCCCCCCACCAAACTTCTTCCATCCTAAAAAATGACAATTTCAGCCTGCTCTTTGTTTCCCATCTTCTAACTAGCTTTAACTCTATGAAAGGATCATCCCTCAGACACCATTGCAGTTTAGTTTTTTTACAACCATTGAGGAGGGATTTTGTCAACAGCTTTCTGAAAATCCAAATATAATCTACCAACTGGACCTCCTATATCCATGTTTGTTGGACACCTTCAACATTTTTCAAAAGATTGGTGAGATACAATTTTTCTTTAGAAATCCATATCAGCTCTACCTCACCATGCCATATTTATCCATGTGGCTACTAATTCTATTTTTTGTATAATAGAATCTACCAATATGCCAGTAACAGAAGTTAGAATGACCTGTCTGTAGTTCCTTAGATCAATTCTGGAGACCTTTTTATAGATTGCTGGCAATTCTCCAGTCCACCAGGACTGAGGCTGATTTGAGTGACAGGCTGTATACTTTTGCTAATAGTTCATATTGGAGTTATTTTAAAACCCTTGTGTGAATACAGTCTGATCCAAGTCACTTAGGATCATAAGAAAGTAGGGCTGGAAGGGACCTCACAAGGTCATCTACCCAGCCCTACTGTTCAATGTATCATTTTGAAAGTTTATCTACTTTCATCTTAATTTGAACCAACTCTTCATATTTATCCTCTAAGAAGAATGAATCTGCCATGGGAGGCTCCCCAGCATCTTCTGTAGTAAAGGCCAAAGCAACAAATTAATTAAGATTATCTGTTATGGCCTTGTCTTTCCTGAGTGCATCTTTCATTCTCTGGTTATCTAGTTGCCCACTGACTCTCTGGCAGCCTGCCTGCCAAAAGTTTTAAAATATTATTAGCTTTTATAACTTTAGCAAGATGCTCCTTTAATTGTTTTGGCCTGCCTTATTATTGTGTGCTTTCCAGTTTCTCATTTGAGCATGATTTCCACTTTTTTGAATGATGACTTTTTCCCTTTAAGGGCTTCCATGACTCATTAAACTATGTTCGATATTTTGGATCATTTACTGCCTTTTTTGATTTGTAGCATGCAAGTACTCTGAGCATCTAATAAGTGTTTTTAAAACTGACTTTATATAACCTGTTGGCTTTTTACCCTCTTGAGTGCACCTTTTAACTTCCTTCTGTAACGTTTCTTCCAGGCACTGGCTGGCAGTGGGGTTACAGAAGGAATTTTACAGAGAGGTTGTATGCGGCTGTGGGGAATGACAAAGGAAGATAGCACGCATGCACCCCAAAACTTCTGGGCTGGATTATATGGCCTGCTAAAATGGAAGTGCAGAAAAAAGCTCCAAAAGGAGCCAGGTTGATTAATGGCTACAGCCAGCCCAACCACACAGTTTGCCTAGAGCAAAAGACCACCAAAAGAAACAAGGGGAAAGACCAGGCCTACCCTCTAGGTAAAGAGGCCTTCCCCAGTATTAATCTCTTAAAACTTCAAAAGAAAAAGGGGGAAAAAAGGAGGAGACAGGAGATCCCAGACATTGGGACAATTCTCTCTCTGTATCCCCTCTACCTGAACTTCCCTTTTCGCTATGTGCAACGCCTGCTCCTTTGGAGGAGACTTCACTCTTCAGCAGGCCCTAGCATCTTCTCTTCCCCCAAACTTAGCTCCCTTTACATCCCTTTGCATGATATCATTGTGGCCTTGTCCAGTCAGAGAATGCCACACTCCAGTTCCTCTCCCAACCAACTGGCCTGAAGAATCCTCTGCTTCCCCTGGCCAATGAGGCCAGAGGGTTTTATATATTTTCCCCAGATACGGGTCCTACCTTGCCATGCACTGAGCACATGGTGAAAACACAGGGGCCATTTTGCCCTCATAAAAAACCTACACAAAACCCCCCACAATATACAACCCAATTGTGTATGTAGGTGTTACACTTCTAACTAGCTTCCTCATTTTTGTGTAGTTTTCATTTGAAATGTTAAATATTGCTGTGGTGGATTAGGAGTTTTTTGGTTTATTTATTCCCTGCTGCAAGGATGTTGTTTTTTGACTGCATTGTGATCACTATTACAGAATAGCTTGCAACTGATTCTGTATGCTACTCAGGACTAAATCAAAAACTGATTCTCCTGCTAGGACTCATTGCTACAAAAAAAAAAGTTTGAAAAGCTATGTAGCATGTAGAAATGCCGAGCCGTTGGCTTATGCACTTAGGAGTGATTTTATTCCACTATACTCAAAGCCCTGAAAATCCATTAATGCATCTACTTTTGCAACTTCTTATCCTTAAGACTAAGTCACAAAAAAGCAGTGAGGAAGATGTGGAGGGGGGCTTCTGCACACACCCTCTGTGTTAACATTTATTCAGGGACTTGAACAAGCTGGAGAAAGGGGACTCTTAGGGACCACTCCTCTCACAAATGCTCACTCAGGTTTAGGTAGGTGTCTACACGTGAAGCACATTAACGCTGTGTGTGGACTGACTTGGGACTGAAGTTAGTCCCAAGTCAGTCTACACACACACAACATTAATGTGCTTTAATGCGTCTACACGCTCATTAATGCGCTTTAAACTATTTGCACCTAAATTTCATAGATTTCATACACATTAGGGCTGGAAGGGACCTCATGAGATCATTGGGTCCAGCCCCCTGCCCAAAGGGCAGGAAGTCAGCTGGGGTCAGATGACCCCAGTGAGATAAGTATCCAAATTGTTGCTTGAACATGTCAAGAGTAGGTGCTTGCACCACTTCTGGGGGGGAGTCTATTCCATACCCTGGAGACTCGGACAGTAAAGAAGTTTTTCCTTATGTCCAGTCTAAAATGGATTTCCAGCAGTTTGTGACCATTGGACCTTGTCTTCCCTTGAGTGCCTTGGTGAACAGATGTTCTCCCAGATCCTGATGCACACCCCTGATATACTTATAAGCTGCCACCAAGTCCCCCCTGAGCCTACAATTTTCCAAGATGAAGAGTCCCATGCCTCTCAGCCTCTCCTCATAAGGTCTGCTTTCTTGACCTCTGATCATGTGCATGGCTCTCCTCTGGACTCTCTCAAGCTTCTCCACGTCCTTTCTAAAGTGTGGAACCCAGAACTGAATGCAGTACACCAGCTGCAGCCTCACCAAGGCTGAATAAAGTGGGACGATGACATCTTGGATCCTGCTTGGGATGCATTGGTAGATGCAAGCCAGGGTTTTATTTGCTTTGCCGGTTGCAGCATTGAATTGGTGGCTCATCATGACCCCCAAGTCTCTTTCAGTCATAGTGCTAGTGTCAAATTTAGGTGTGACTAGCCTAAATTTGCCATTTTTAAAGCACACTAAGGGTGTACACCTGTAGATGCATGTCCTAATGTGCCTTAAATTTAGGTGAATGAGCCTTAAAGTGCCTCATGTAGATGCACACTCGGAGCACAAAATTCAGACATGCACACTGGCATCACAACCAAGAAGCAAATTCACTTATATGCCTCTCTCCATTGTTTAGTTTAAGGCACTGCTCAAAGTGGATCCTAGAAATCCTATTTGTCTAACTCTCCCCCAAGCACTGTATAGAGGGCTGAGTGACTGACTTAGGTCTATGGATTCCAAAGATAGGTCCAGGCACATAGGTCAGGTACAGACATTACACTTTTACCAGTATAAGTGATCAGAAACCAGTCTATACCCATAATAGAACAGAAGTTCAGCACACACAGACTGGTTTAAAAATGGTGGAACCCAGTCTAAGAATAGCCGCCCCCCAGGGTGAAAGTATGTTCTGTTCACAGCCAATCTAAACTGCGACTCTTACAGAAAACTGTGCAGTTTAGATTGATTCTGCACTAAAGTGTAGGCATGATAACATTGACTCCCTTGGTAGATTTTGCCTGGGACTGTCCAACTTCAGTGAGGTTGGGGGCTGCATGTAGAGATAGCATGTGGTCTTTGGGCCACATACCACATGAGCAGCACACAGCATGCATAGCTCCCCAAAACTTGCCCTCTTGTGGGCTACAGTGGTGGAAACATGGCCCAACATCATCTCCTAAAGGCAAAAGGACCCCTGCCACATGGGCTGTGCTAGCAGCATGTGGATCCCTCACCCCCCTCTTCATGGGCTGCACCAGCGGCACACAACCTCCCTCCCACTACCACCTGCACCAGGCAGCACACAGATCTTGAGGCTTTTTTTCCTGCATACAGCAGTGGAAGAGGAGCCCTGATCTAGCCCACAATCAGTATTTAAATCGAAGTCAAGAATACAACTCATGCAACAAATATTCACATGCAAGACCAGGTTCTTAGTTAGCTCATATTATTTATGCAGCTAGCGTTCTCTCCACGTATTAATTTCCCATATTCTGAAAAACATTTATTCACTAAACTCTGATGGCCTTAATGAGATTTATAAAATTGTATAATTATTTTAAGTTATTTGTAAGATTATATTAATGTTGATCTTGAGACATTGCATAAATATTTAAGTCTTGGTTTTGTTGTCTCTAAACAATGTGCTAGTTTACTTAGCAGTTTTGCTGGATCCTATTTTAGGCACAAAGAAATACATGACTTAATAGAAAATGCAGAAGCAGCTCTGGCAGCCGGAGTAAGGACCAGAATCCCTTCCTTACTAGGAGACTATCTCCCTGAGCCATAAAATGAGGCTCCCTCTGGCTTACCTCTTTCTGCTCCCACTCCTCTTCCCCTCTGGGATGCCCTTTTTATGGCAGACAAGAGCTAAAATAAAATGTTTCAATTCAGAGTTATTACGGTCATTCCTACCAAACTATCTAAGAAATGGATATAACTTGCACGATATATCAGAAATATTAAGGGTGAAATCCTGCTTTCTATGAAGTTAATAGGAGTTTTGCCACTGACTTCAAGGAAATCAGGATTTGACCCTTAGATATGCAAGGATCAATCTATGGTAATAAATTTGGATGAGTGTCTTGGATCAGAGAGCACAATACTATGTGCTCAGCTGTTCCAATCATGGATCTATCATTGATGGACAAAACTGTTCTTTATCTGTCATACCCTGTTTCATCTTCAACGCAATTATGAAATTAGCCGAAAGGCTTCATAGCAGCTGAACAAATTGTGTAAGAAAACAGTATCTATAACACACCCTCCTTTTATTAGTCATTTTGCAAATCTTATTCTAGTCAGTGCCAAAGTAACTGAAATCTCCAGTGATCAATGTTCTAACCCTACTGAAGCCATTGCTGTGTGGAATTTTCCTGAAGCACTCTTTAATTCTCCCTTGGAGGTATGTAGGAGTTTCTTAGAACTATATTTTACTATTTCTTTTCCATAAATTCTGCATTTGTCATGTCACCCAGCTTACATATATAATTTTATACAAAAGTTTGTCACACCGCTGTTTATCCTGCTCAGCTTGTTACTTCTCTAAATTGTATATTCTGATATTTTAATATGTTTGTTTCCTGATCCAGTCAAGTTTCTGTCAAGTTTCTACTGAAAATGTTTTACTTGTTTTGAAATTGTTTCATATGTTCTTTACATTTGCACAAAAAAGTGTCTCAACTTTCTAGTCAATTATTTTCATTTATATTAATCCCCTCAATATCTTAACAAAGTCTTACCCTTTGTTGCTAATCTGCCATCCATCATTACCTACCTTTTATTAAAATAACACATATAAATAGCAAGGCTAATTCCCTACTAATTTCTTATGGAGATTCAGCTGTCAGCCCTATATGATTTTGAATCAACCAGAAAAAAATATTCTTGGGTAGTAAATCCAACATGAAGCAGTGTGATCTGTACAAAAAATTACTGTAGAAAATTTACTTAATCATGAACACTTTTTTCTTCGCCCCAGATATCTCCCATCTAAGAACTAGCTCAATTAGTGATGAGTGATATGTGGTTTTGAGCAGTTGTTTCGAAAATCAAATAATTTTTCTGTTGTTCTTAATTCTATCACGCTTCCATAGAAGTGGAATATTTCTTATATATATTTTTCTCCATTGATCCGATTACTTGCAAATAGTGTACACTTAATTCACACGCTACTTAACAGATGTCAAATTTGTCATCGGGGCTCTAATCCTGTCTCCCTTCCCCTACAGGTACATCTGGCCTGAAAGGCAGCTGACCTGAGGTAAACACAGAGAAAGAACACAGAGTTAGGTCAATCAGGAATCTGGACTCTAGAGCTAGGGGAAAGACATTTAAAAAGCCAGGGCCTGAACTGATTCAATCTTGGAGGGTTAGTCTGAAGTGGCAAGGAGGCAGGGACGATGGGGGCAGCCATCCCGCTCATGGTTTCCTGGGGAGCGCAAGCCTCCTCCCAGCAGGAGAACTGCTCTGTGAGTGGGAGCGGGGCTGGCAGAGCTGCCACAGACTGAGTTGGGTGAGCTGCAGTGGCGCTAGGTGGAGCTTGGGGGGGCTATGGTCACTCCTCCAAGCCTTGGTGCTGCTGCTCACCCCATGCAGTCTGCAGCAGCTCTGCCTGTCCTGCTCCTGCCCATAGCACAGCCCCCCACCTGGGAAGAGGCTTGTGCTCACTGGGAAACCATGACAGGAGCTGCTGCCCCTGTCAAGATCCCTGCCTCCTCAGCAACCCAGCAGCAGGGGCGGGGCCAGAGGCCAGCCAGCATGGCCCCTTAGGCGAGGGGGCAGAATAGGGGGTTATTTCCCGCTCCCTCTGGTGTCTGGCAAAAGGGGCAGGGAAGAGGCTTATTCTGCTGCTCACCCTGCACAGGGAGCGATCGTGGGATGCTGGCGGGCATAACTAGCAGATCCTGGCGGGCCTCCC
>NW_005842842.1:663047-663420 GCF_000455745.1 Alligator sinensis
CCCTGCCCGCCCTGCCTCAAGGGGCCTTGCCAGCTGGCATCTGGCCACACCCCCACCACTGCAACAGCAAGTGGGGAGCATCAGGCAGACCCCAGTCCAGGTCCATGCCAGTGGGACAAGGAGGGAAAACTAAATCTCTGGCTAGTTCACTTGAGGCTACTGCTGGTGTGGGCCATGCCCCTGCTGCTGAAGCAATGAGTGGAGAAATGCCTGGCAGGTCCGTGCTGGTGGGACAGGGGAGGGAATGGGGAATAAACCTCTTCCCTGCCCCCTTCACCTTAAGGGGGCTGGAGTCTGGAATCTGGCACACCCTGTCCCTGGAGCAGACAGCGCAGCCCTGTGCCAGGGCTGCAGAGCATGTCAGGATGCTGGG
>NW_005842843.1:0-8642 GCF_000455745.1 Alligator sinensis
CCACCCCCTGTGCCAGGCACAGCCTGGCTGGAGGTCCAAAGCCAGACAGAAGGGCCATTTTCCCCCTCACTCCCTCCTTAGCTGGCCTGCCAGCTAAGCAGGGAGCATGGCTAGGTGATTAGCCCAGCTCCCAGCTGCATGGAAGCCAGCAGTGGTGTCCTTACTCCCCCACCCAAGCTGGGACGATTACCTGGCCATGCCCCCTGCTTGGCTGGCAGGTTGGCTGGGGAAGTGGAGGGGGGGGGAATGGCCCCCGCCAGCCTGGCACAAGGGGTGGGAAGCCCATAACGGGGGCCATTCCCCCCATCAGCACCTCCCTCCTCCTCAGCTGGCCCACTAGCCAGGGACGGGGCATGGCCAGGTGATCACCCCGGCTCCTGGCTCAGGTGAGGACTGCAGGCTTCCCTGCAGCCGGGAGCTGGCCCGATCACCTGGTGACACTTTCTCCCCAGCTGGCAGACCAGCTCAGAAGACAGTGGGGAGGAAAAACAGCAGACTCCTCCCCCTCCCTCTCCCACCCCCATTCCAGACCCCCCTGCTACCATCCCAGGAGAAGCGGAGTGAGCACAGCCCCTGGTGCCGTGGTTTCACTGAAGCTGGCCTTGGGGGTCAGAGCATCATGGCTCCCCGGTGCCTCCCGGGCAGAGCTACAGCCTGGTACCTCATCCCTGCCTAGGAGCCAAGCCTTGCCACTCGGACCCTGAGCTCCCTGTGTGTGTCGTGCAAGTCTTCCCCCCTGCATGGCTGGAGCCAGTGACAATATGTAGGGGATGCATGTGCACCCCCTGAGAGTACTGGGGCACTCCCTGTCAGGCTGTGCTCCCTGTTTAGGTGACGGGCAGGGGGGAAGGCAGGAGCGCCGGTTCCTCCCCTGCAAGCACTGCCCAGGGAGTGGGGTCACCAGCAAAAGCAGAAGTGGGCACCGGACTTCCGAAAGTGGTGAGCTGCTTTTTGGTGAGTGAGATCACCGCAGGGGGACCCCCCGCCCCAGTCAGCACGATCAACCACAGGGGACCCCCACCCCAGTCACTGACTGGTGTCAGGGGGGCACTTAAGGTTGTATCATTTTAAGTTGGTGGTGCACAATCTATCAGAGTTTGGGAACTGCTGCTCTAAACAGACAGAAAGCCAAAACAAGGGCTCAGGGAAGTAAAAGGACTTGCCCAAATCATACAAGTGAACAAAAAAGCCAGGAAGGGAGTGCACATTTCTTGGCTCCCAATGAAGCGTCTCATGCAATGAAGCCTCCTGCCTCCATAGCCTGAATTCAACTTAGTTCCTATGCAAGTAATGTTCCGCAGGAGTACAAAAGGAAATGTTCAGAAGCAGCCCAAGACAGCAGCATAGATTTTGATTTCATAGCCTCTGGCTGCTCTGTTCTTGACTCCAAGTAGTATTCCTAGGCACATATTCATAAAAACAGAAACATTTATATAGACACATACCTGAAAGAGAACACCAAGCCTAGGGACTGTTTTTCTACCAGAATTAGCCCATCTTTGGTCTTTGTCTAGACCAGATGAAATACAGGGAGGCCAAGCAAGAAAACTGATTTTTGCCTAATTAAAACCATTTTTCCCCTTCAAAACTTTGAAGCTCTCTGAAGAAAGATTTGTTTGCAACTATGCATGAGGGCTCCGATATAAAAAAGCATCCTTTACTGCAACAGTGTACATGCATTGTGATAAAACTCAATGTATATGCTTAAACTTAAGTACATGCTAGTCCTGAATAAGGATGTCATAAGATCCATGCTCCCTCTAAAGTAAAGTCATGGCAAAGTTCAAGGTCTTTATAAAGAAAAAAAATCCAACATGAATAGTCTTAATATCAGTGGCTGCAGAAGTCTATTTTGTTTTATTTTCCAATATATACCTTTGTGATTTGTGCATGTTTCTTGAGCTTCCCAAATCAAAATACATGCATGACACTGAGTTAGTTGTTCAGTGAACAGCTTTACTCCTGCTGGGAAGAGATGCAGTGTGCAATGAAATGAAAATAAATGTCATGAAAGTCATTAAAACAGTCTAACCCAAGTAATATATGGCTCAATCCTTAGGAATTCAAGAACACTATTCACACACAAATGTTCAATATCCTAAATATTTCAGTGAATCACAGAGACACCTCCCTGAAAATAAGTACCGCAATTTCCTTTATTTCTCAAAAAAATACTCAAGCAAGATAAAGTAGCAGATCATCCAAGAGCTCACAGACTCTCTATGAAGCAACTCACAATGCAGGTAAAAGGTGATCTGAAATATGTTTTCAACAATCCTGTTTCCACCTCAGTGGGCATGTCTACACGTGCAAATGGTACTGGATGGATTTACTCCAGAGTCCTTTACTCTGGAGTAACCCATCCTGGGCAGGCATCTACACATGCACCCATTTGGGAGCAGATTTGTTGCTCCTGGCAGAAGTCTGTTTCTGCCCCTGAGCCAGCCCAGGGGCTGCCAGGGAGCATGGGGCCTCCTGGCAGGGGATGGGAGATTGCCCCCTGCCCCTGGGAATTGCCTGCTGCCAGGTGGGCTCTGGTGGCACAGCCCAGGTGGGGACAATGTCCCCCTGTCCCAGCAACAGGGAGCTCCAGCTCAGGTCAAGGGGCTTGGAAAGAGCTGTAGAGGAGGGGCAAGTCCCAGCCCCTTACTCCAATTTGCCAGTAGGGCAGCTAGCAGTGATCAAACATGGGACTAGGAAAAATCTCCGGGGCTGGGACCTGCCCCTGACAGACAGTTTCCAGCCAACCCTGGTCTATACTGAAAAGTCTTCACGTGCAGCCTGGAGCTGGGTAGGGAATGCCCAAAATGGCTGCACGCGAAGACTTCCCCATGCAGCCTGGGGCTTGCAGGGAACTGTCCCAGTCAGGAGCAGACCCCAGCCAGCTCCAGGCTGGGTGAGGAACACTCCCCATGCAAGGAGCTCCCTGCCTCAGCTCTGCAATTGCAGAGCTAGGGCAGGGAGCAATATCCCAGCCCCTGCTCCTCGATCACAGAGCCAGGACCTCCCCGCTGCCGGGAAAGGGGGATGTTGTCCCCACCAGGGCTCCAGTGGCAGAGCCCACCCCAGCATCAGGCAGCTCCCTGGGGCAGGGAGCAAAATCTCCCACTACCCAACTGACTGGGAACAAATTTGCTCCCAATCAGCCATCTACACTTGCCATACTGCACAGTAATTTCTTGGCAGTTCGTTTGCTACTTGCATTTGCTATATTTCTCAGAGTTGGCGATTTCACTTCCTCTTGTACAGGTGGATGATGGAGGCATCCTTGAATTCTTGAGGGACTACCTCCTGTGCCCACGTACCTTTCCCTCACACCTTTAATCTGATATCACCCCTTTTATGAAGCCTAGGACTTATCAGCATCTCAGACAAAGAACAGTTCCTGCTGCCTTCTCTCTTCACATATTTCTTGTAGATGGTGATGATCTGCCACCTGCACAGATAAGTCTTAATTCTTAAACACAGTCTCTTTTCACTTCCACCATTTTCCCAGCACTTCTTTTAAATCAGGCTTCTGTGCGACAAGTTCACTGCTCAAAAACGTTCAGCCAGCAATTGAAGGGGGAGGGGGAAAAATGATGTGCACTGATACATTGGTCTGATATAGGATCAGCAATATAAAGAAAACTGGCTGCATCAGAAATCGGCTTTTTTTGCCTGATGTGGCCAATAAATGCCCTGTGCATGTGCACAGCATGTATGCAGCAAGAAGCACAGCCATGGCTCATCCACGGGGAGCAGGAGGAAGGCGGCTCCCGCTGCTGGATGCACCCCAGGAGGACACAGGGGACGTGTGCCCCTGGACCTGTGCAGGGTGAGGGTGGGCTGCTGTTGTGGGCTAGGGCTGGGGCTGCACTCGGGGCAAGATGGGCAGTGGCACTGGGAGGAGGGATTGGGGGGGCTACGGTGAATTTTGGGGTGTAGCCCCCCCGTAGCTCCCTCCCAGTGCCACTGCTGCCCATCCCAAGTGCAGCCTGGCCCAGCCCCCTGCTGGGAAGAGCCCAGCACAGCCCTAGCCCCAGCCCGCAGAGGCAGCCCGCCCTGCCTGTGCCCCATGCAGATCTAGGGACACACACTCACCATGCCCTCTCAGGGTGTGCACAGCAGTGGGAGCCCTCCCCACCCCCATGCCCCATGGATGAGCCACAGCTTCTGCCCCTGTCCTCCCCGCCCTGCCCCGGCACCTACAGTGAGGAAGTGGGGCTTTGATCTGCCCCCCCCACATCCCTTCCCTCCCCCCTCCCTTTCCACTACAACAGACTTACCAGCTGGACACTGCTCTTCAAGCCACTTTGCCGCATATCTGAAATCAGATCAGTATCAGCCGATATGCCTCCTTAAAAATCAGCTATCAGTATCAGCCCCAAAAAATCTCTATCTGCACCCCTAGAAAAAAAAATCAAAATTATAGCCCTAGATTGTTCTGCAGTGGCTTCTTATTCATAGTCATGATAGACAGCACAACAAAATGGAAATCATAATTTGACACGCTTGGCACATCCTAGTGTGTCAGACTTAATTCAATGAACATGTCTCTCTCCTCCATAACTGGCACATCTTATACAAAAAAATTGAAAAAATATCAGGAAGGATTTTGATATTTTGACAACATCATATGAAGTTTTGCAGACCAGAAGACTAGTCTAACTGTGGAAACAATTCACAGCTTCCGTAGTTTTCTGCCACATTAAAGCCTCAAATATATTTTTATTGACTGTGCCCTGAGATTAAAATTTAGTAAACAGAAAAGAACCAACCTCTTCTATTGTAAGCTGTCAACAAGGTGTGAGGAAAGTGTGGGGGAGTATAGGGGAATAACAAGTCTATATTAACTCATGGTGTAAAATGAGTAATTAATGAAATATTCAATTTACACTATTTAACTTGTCAGAAAATCCATGTTAATTAACCTAATGGAAGATCATTTAAATCACTTTCAGAAAATAACACCCAACACAGAGATTCCAGTTCTAGATCTAAATTAGATTGATTGTTATCAAAGTAATGAGTTAATCTATCAAGCCATCTTCAAGTGGGAATCAAGATTCTGATCAATAGCAATGTTGCTTTGCAAACCAAGAAGATAGTAATAGTAGGGCTTAACTCTAATATATATATTGCCTGGGTTAGGTTGCATTTTTGGGCACAGCCGCAACCACAGGACAGTACAGGAGCTCAGGACCCTAGTAGGATGGAAGGAACTGAGCCATCACAGGCACAATCAATTCAGTGTTCCTCTTCTGTACTGGGAGTTGAAGGAGGGTAGTTAAGGAGGCCAAAAATTCTGGCTTCACTGACCACCATGCCCTCACAGATAAACTCACACCCATATATTCCCATATATAAGAAAGACAGCAGAGTTCAGCATCATGCTTCATTGGGCTGTACTGTTCACCTGTATAACCCTTTGCATAGAAAACTGTCTGTGTAGCTTTATTTTAGTCTTTCTGTAGCTGCCACAAAAGTGTATAGGAGATTAGAACTTTAGTTTATAGTCAGAAAATATGAAGTAAGATTCAAAGGTAGTCATAACTGTAGTGTATTATATAGGATCCTCCTGATCTTTCATGGTCTTAAAGCACAGGGACAAAAATGCATGTAGGATCTCATTCACTAAAAATAAATGGTAATTATAGGTACTAGGACACACAAAGATCTATAAGTATGTGTTTATATTACTATTGCATTCTGTAACATTTGTTGAGCAGTGGCAAGGGAGGGTGGTTTTATGTTTTTAACTGAAATATCTTATTTTAATATGCTTTCCACAAGCACTTGTTCTCATCCAAAACATTCGTTTGAAATAAGAAACCTCAGTTATCTAGGACAGACAATGAGGCTTCAAGAGTTGGCTGATATGATTGCAGAGCCATTGCCCATCATCTTTGAAAACTCATGGTGATCAGGAGAGGTCCCAGATGATTGGAATAGGGAAAACATATTTAAGAAAGGGAAAAATGAGCATCCAGGGAACTACAGACCAGTCAGCCTCACCTCAGTCCCTGGAAAAATCATGGATAAGATCCTCAAGGAATCCATTTCTAAGTACTTGGAGGATAAAAAGGTGATTAGGAACAGTCAGCATGGTTTCACGTGGGGCAAGTCACGCCTGACCAACTTGATTGCCTTCTATAACAAGGTGACTGGCTCTGTGAATGCAGAGAGAATGGTGGATGTGGTGTACCTTGATATTAGCAAGGCTTTTGATACGGTCTCCTACAACATTCTCGCAGGCAAGCTAAGGAACTATGATCTGGGTGAATGAACTGTAAGGTAGCTAAAAAACTGGCTGGAGCATCAGGCTCAAAGAGTAGTAATCAATAGCTTGATGTCTAGTTCATAAATATTTGAGTTGGAAGGGACCTTAGCAGATCATCGAGTCCGACCCTCTACCCTGGGCAGGAAAGAGCACTGCGGTCAGATGGCACTTGGCTGGGGTCATGTAGCTGGCAGCCAGTAGGAAGTGGATTGCCCCAGGGGGTCAGTCCTGGGGCCGGTTTTGTTCAACATCTTCATCAACGACCTGAAAGATGGCATAGAGAGCACCCTCAGTAAGTTTGCAGATGACACCAAGCTGCAGGGTGTAATAGATATGCTGGAGGGTAAAGCTAGGATTCAGAATGACCTAGAAAAGTCGGAGGATTGGGCCAGAAGGAATTTTGCACGGCTGGAAGTGGAGCCGCAGCAGCGTGGGGTGGTGTGTTGTGGAGGTGGCCCCCCGCACACAAGCTTTCCCCCTCCCCCAATGCCTGGACGGCTGGACGGCACCTGTGCAGCCCACAGGGGGGTGCTGCTGCCCTCACCCCACCCTGGCCCTGCTCCTGGGATGCGGCACTCTGTCCCCGCCTGCCTTTATGTACCCGCTAGGGCCTTCCCAAGTAGCCCCAGGGGTACGTGTACCCACAGTTGACAACCCCTTGGTTAGATATTAGGAAGAATTTTCTCACTAGGAGGGTAATAAAAACACTGGAACAAGCTACCCAGAGAGGTGCTGGAATCTCCATCCTTGCAGGTTTTCAAGACCCAGATAGACAAAGCTTTGGCTAGGATGATCTAGTTGGGGATGGCCCTGCTTTGAGCTGGGAGTTGGACTAGATGACCTGCTGAGGTCCCTTCCAACCCTAATTTTCTATGATTCAACCCTCTGAGTGTATAACCGACAGGATCATCTATGTCTGGCCAAAAAGAAAAAATATATATACATTTACTTTTCTTTAAGATTGGTCTTTTACAGATCTATGTTCTTATATGTACTTTGCCTACCAGTGGATGGAAAAGAAAACAAATGTCAATGGCTTAATGAAAATACACCCAAAAATAGGTGTTAAGTATGTATGCATTATAGTTGTATCAGTGTAGTTGTGAAATCTTGAGAGGCTATAAAATCAGGCAAAAGAATTGAGCAATTAACTCTGACAGAACAAACAAAGTCATTAACCTGAATTTATTCACTGTTTTTTTAATCCCCCCGGCAGCCTCCTTCACCTCTGCAAGCCGCATGAAAAATTAAGTTTGCAGAGATTACACTGTGCATGTAGCATAATGATTTATGACATGATTTGTGTCTAATTTATTATTCAGTAAATACCATGCAACTATGTAAGCCAAGATTTTAACATAAGTTTACACAATTGATTTAATTTCTTAATTTACTCATTAGGGCAAATGTTAACATAACCCTGATAAGCACAGTAGTTTACACAACTTGACTCAGAAGAAAGACTGATTTGAACCCACATGAATTACATGGGTGCTGAACTCTGTTTGGGAAAACAAGCTACATGCATATAATCTGGGAGCTACATTTCTTTGGGCCAGATTCTCATTTATATTTAGGCTCTTTATATTGCTCTGATAATTTAAATTTAGAGAATAAATATCCAAAACTACTGTTATGCCATTTGCAAATAAGTTCAGGTGTAATTTTTAGAGGTGCACCAATATGTCAGTCTGATATCAGATCAGCACCAATATAAAGAAAATTGTCTGTATCAGAAATAGGCCTGATATGTCCACTAATTTGGCCAATAAATGGCTCATGCATGTGTGCAGCTGTAGCACAACATGTAAGCAGCAAGGAGCACTGCCCAGCAGCTTGGAGAGCTGAATGAAGCTGGTAAGTCTGTTGTGGTGGAAGTGGAAGGGGAAGAGAAAGGGCATGGGGGCACAGATCAAGGCCCCCACGGTGAGGGCAGAGTGGGGCAGGGGCTGGGGCAAGCACTGCCCAGCTGGGTCGGGTGGGGTACAGGATGGAGCCACAACTCAGCTGGGGGAACAGGGGGAGTGGCTCCCGACATTGCGCACTTCTTGTCCAGTACTTCATCCAGTGCCTCCTGCTGCTGCTTCCACCACTCATCCGGCAGGGCATGGGGGTGGGGCATGCACCCCCAGACATGCAAAGGGTGGGGTGGGGTGAGGTGGGGTAGGGCGAGGTGTGCCAGGAAGAGCCCCTGATCCCAGCCCACTCCATGCAAATCAGGGGGCGCACACACCCCCCACCATGCCCTCCCAGATGAGCACCACGTGAGCTGCCAGACAAGTGGTACACAGCAGCAGGAGCCGGGGCCCCTGCACCTGCCAGATGAGCTGTGGCTGTCCTGTGCCCCCTCCCCGCCCCGGCTGGGCAGCACTTGCCCCAG
>NW_005842843.1:9229-19444 GCF_000455745.1 Alligator sinensis
TCTCCTCCTCCCTTGTTCGTGGAGTCCTCCAACTTGGGTGGAAACCACTCAAGCCTTTTATACGGCTAGCAAGCCAATCACTAGCCGCCACGTGTGAATAATTTAGAACTGGCCAATAATGGGACTCGAATTAGCATACAAATGGCGGGAACTCTTTGCAACGAGCATTTCTGTGCTGCAACAAAGAAATGCACCCTGCAAAGAAAGCTTCAAATTGGCGGGAAATTCTCCCTTGCACCGGGGTTCTCTTTTGCAGCAGAAAACACCACCGTGCAAGGAAGCTATAATTTAGCGGGAACAATTTAGCAGTGCCGAAGCACACAAAAACAAAAATCACACCCTTTGGGTTGTGACAGGCATCAGCCGATACACCTCCTTAAAAATCGGCTATCAATATCAGCCCCAAAAATCTCTATCGGTGCACCCCTGGTAAGTTTTTCCTCCAGACCTGAGGAAAACAGTAAAATCCATTTCTGGGACAAACTTTGGGACAAGATATTAGGCAGCTAAATTGTACCCATTAGATAATACCCTTTTTTTCCACCTGGTTCAAGGAAGCACTGGGCCTAAGGGCATTCTGCTTCATGGATGCCCTATGTTTTCTGGAGCCCTTGGGCCAAGCTGGGAATTGGACATAGTAAGCTACATCCCTTTGACAGCACAGTACACTGTATGCAGCTCCATACACACGATTAGCATGGATGATACAAGGAAGAAAAAAGGTAAACAGAGTTCCCTAAATGAGCAAAAATGAACTACTAACAATCTAGCTCAGTGGTGCTAAATCTTCTGGCCCTGCAGGCCAGATGAACAGCACAGGGCTGGTTGTCAAGCCCGGACTGGGCCCCATGTGGCCCTGCATGCGCAATCCAGCATGCATGTTACCCAGCCCAGGGGCTCTCCAGGGGGCCAGAAACTTGGCAACAAGGAAGCCACTCCCTTGCTGCCAAATTTTGGAGCCAGGAAGAGCCCCACAGGCCAGATCTAACCCACAAGCCAGGAGGTGAACACCCCTGATATAGTTCAGTGAACAGCCTATGAGGAAAAGGACAGCAAAATTAGAACATAAGAACACAAGAGATGCCATACTGGATCAAACCACAAGTCTACTTACACCAGTATTCTCTATCTCTCAGTTTTATAAAGATACTAAAATTTTCCAAATTAAAATAAATACTCAATTTTGCATTATAGGCAGGGCTGGTAGCACTACATAGTAGCTAAGCCTGACCCTTCCTATTGCAACACCCTGTTTTCAGTTTGTCACACAAGCTGTTTGGGGTGAAATTTTCCATGTCAGGTATCTCCATCAAGATGAACTATTCTAGAAAACTTCAAACAGTTCAGCCATGTCCAAGAATAAGTGCCGGGTAGGTACACTGTTTTTCTCTTGTGAATTTCTAGTGACCTGTTCTTTAAACACTTCTAAGTGTTCCCTAATATTAAATACTCTGAAAAATAAGATTGAGCACTGTAAATTGTGTACCCCAAATTAGTGGACAGTCCTAATATTAATTTTTCTGTAGCTCAACACCCGCTATCTGAAAAACTGGGACAACAGCATGCCTTCATCTCACAGGAGAATTTTTAAAGTTAAGCAATTGTTTGGGCAGCACTCCGATACTATAACAATGAGCATGGTAGACACGCTCCTGAAGTAATTAATTCCATCATCAAAGCAGGGTTTTAATAGCCTGCAACAAACAAATCCTGGAGTGTCCACTGAGCAGTAAAGAGACAACAAAATACTGAAGATCTGCTCAGTAGGTAAACACAGTCCCTCCTGTACACTGAATGAGGCAGAGGTAGTGTGGAAAAGATAGCATACAACTGTATCATTAAAGATTGCATCAAAATACATGCACACAAGGAAGCCAACTAAATGCTACACAGGCAATCTTTCTTCTGAAATGTCCTAACTCTTTAGGGCTCAGTTTGCCGAATTAATAATGTTCTTTTAATGCAGGGAGGGTTTTGTGTATATGACTGTTGTAAAAGCTGTTTTCAGTATTTTCCATCAGAGCAAAATACTGCAGGTCTGATTCTGCCACCATTTCCTGAGACTGCGAACGACGTCACTGCGCAAGTGGTTCCAACAGCCCGCAACCACAGAAGTGTTCCTTTTTCTGCTTGATACCTGCAAGGCTGATGGGATACACATCAAATGAAATGGAGCTAACAGGGTTTCTCTACCTGCCCTTTCAAAGCAATATGATAGTAAATGGAAAAAGTAAAGGAAGGAATATCTTCCTCACCCTTTCAATTCCTAGGGCAATGAGAAGAAGCAAGAGAGGCTCTGCTGAGTGGAGGTCCAGAGATGGACACAAAATAATCAGCGCAGGCTCCTAGCTGCACACTGCTTTCAATGCAATGCTGGGTCACAAATAGTTCAATATCATGCTGCAAATATTGAGATAAGACATCGGGCAAGTCTTGTCAAACGGCAAATTCTCCACAACTTGAGGTCCACTACTTTAATATGTTTTTACTGTAGAAGGATGAATGGTGGAATATAGTCAACTACCTAAATCTCTACTATATGACTGAATAGTCAGCTGCAGTCAGCTCAGATTTTTTCCTGGATTAATCTTTGATCTCAGAAGAGAGCTCAAATATAGCATAGTTCACAAGTGAAATTCATCTAAACAAGCAATAAGCTTGCCTAAAAAGAAATAAGCCATGCAAAACAGCATTTTTTTAGTTTCTCCAAAAGCTTTTTTAAAGTTTTCATGGAAGTAGATTTTGAAAGACCCATATATATAATTTCTCTCTTCTCTTACAGTGTAAAGTTGTCTTAATGACATATTTTCCCATCATTCAAACTACTCTGTGCTCAATACTAATCTAATAGATTGATTCGTATCAAACGTGCTTGTGAAAAAGCTATGAAAAAACTGATTGAAATATTTCATAGAAATTTAAAGCTATTAAGTTAAATTTAAATTTAATATTATTAAATATTATCTTCAGCTAGCAAGGGGCATGAAGGGTAACAAGAAGGGTTTCTACAAGTATGTTAGCAACAAGAGGAAGGTCAGGGAAAGTGCGGGTCTCTTACTGAATGAGGGAGGCAACCTAGTGACAGATGATGACTGATGAGGAAAAGGCTGAAGTATTCAATGCCTTTTTTACCTTGGTCTTCACAGGCAAGGTCAACTGCCAGACTACTGCACCTGGCAGCACAGGTTGGGGAGAATGTAAACAGCTCTCAGTAGTGAAAGAACAGGTTAGGGACTATTTAGAAAAGCTGGACATGTATAAATAAGCCCATGGGGCCAGATGTAATGCATCCATGGGTGCTGAGGAACTTGGCTGACGCGATTGCAGGGCCCCTGGCTATTATCTTTGAATACTCATTGTAATCGGGAGAGGCCCCTAATGATTGGAAAAGGGCAAATATAGTGCCATCTTTAAGAAAGGGAAAAAGGAGGATCCAGGGAACTACAGACCAGTCAGCCTCACATCAGTCCCAGAAAAAATCATGGAGAAGGTTCTCAAAGAATCCATTTCTAAACACTTGGAGAAGAAAGTGATCAGGGACAGCCAGCATGGATTCACCAAGGGCAAGTCATGCCTGACCAACCTGCCTTATGATAAGATAACTGGCTCTGTAGATGTGCAGAAAGCAGTGGACATAATGTGTCTTTACTTTAGCAAGGCTTTTGATACAGTCTCCCACAGCATTCTTGCAAGCAAGCTGAGGAAGTATGGGTTGGTTGGATGAATGGACTGTAAAGTGGAAGCAAAGCTGGATGGATTGTAAGGCTCAATGGGTAGTAATCAATGACTCCATGTCTAGTTGGCAGCTGGTGTCAAATGGAGTGCCCCAAGGGTCGGTCCTGGGGCTGGTTTTGTTCAATATCTTCATTAACGATCTGGAAGACGGGATGGATTGCACCTGCAGCAAGTTTGCAGATGACACCAACCTGGGGGGTGTAGTAGATATGCTAGAGAGTAGGGTAGGATTCAGAGTGACCTAGACAAATTAGAGGATTGGGTCAAAGGAAATCTACTGAGGTTCAACAAGGACAAGAGCAAAGTCCTGCACTTAGGACAGAAGAATCCCATGCACCACTACCAGCTTGGGACCAACTGGCTAAGCAGCAGCTCTACAGAAAAATACCTGGCGTTTATAGTAGAAAGTAAGATGGATACAAGTCAGCAGTGTGCCCTTGTTGCCAAGAAGGCCAACAGCATACTGGGCTGCATTAGTAGGAGCATTGTCAGAAGATCAAGGGTAGTAATAATTCCCTTCTATTCTGCACTAGTAAGGCCACATCTGGAGTACTGTGTCCAATTTTGTGCTCCTCACCATAGAAAGGAAGTGGACAAGTTGGAGAGAGTCCAGGGGAGGGTAACACAAAAGGTAGGGGGCTGGGGTACATGACTTATGAGGAAAAACTGAGAGAACTGGGTTTATTTAGTCTGCAAAAGAAAAAAAACTGGCCGTGGTCCCAGAAGAGAAGGATGCATTGAAGAAATGAACCGGCAACTCCAACGCTGGTGCCACCGAGAAGGCTTCAGATTCCTTGACCATGACACGCACTTCGGGGAGAGGGGACTCCTGGGAAGGGACAGCATCCACCTCACAAGGAAAGGCAAGTCCCTGTTCGCAGCCAGGATGGCCAATCTTTTGGACAGGGCTTTAAACTAAGATTTTAGTTTAGTTTATTTTAGTTGTGGGGGACGGGAATACACAAATTCAGACATGTCCAGGGACCAACATACAAGTAATCCAAGCAGATAGGAACACTGGGAGAGCCACGCTTGCAGGAGCTTAGGGAATAGTTCTCCATCAGCAGGATGGGAAGATGAAGGCCTAAGTAGGAAGACTCAGGTGCCTATATACTAATACCAGGAGCATGGAGAACAAGCAGGAAAAGCTAGCCTTCCTACCCTCCAGCGTGCATTATGATCTAGTAGGGATTACGAAGACCTGGTGGGACTCCTCACATGACTGGAGTTTAGCTATAGAGAGCTACACCCTGCATAGAAGGGACCGGGTAGGGAAAAAAGGTGGAGGCATTGCTCTCTATGTGAAAGAGCAGTACACCTCCTTGGAGGCTGGCATTGGCTCTAAAAATGGACAGCTTGAAACCCTCTGGGTCAAGTTGCAGGGGAGTGGGGAGGTCACAGCGAGAGAGACCTAACTGTAGGTATACAACAGACCATCAAACCAGGAGGAGGAACTTGATCTGTAGTTCACACAAGAATTGACTGAGGCTGCACGTGCACATGACATGGTTGTCAAGGGAGATTTTAATTATCCACACATCTCCTGGGAGGAACACTCGGCCAAGTTGGAACCATTGTCTTTCCTGCTTGGTGCAGGGGGATGGACCCGATGATCTTCCAAGGTCCCTTCCAGCCTTACAATCATTGAATCTACTATTTCACTGGTAGTTCATGGACATATCAAAATGTCTAAATAGCTTTACCATCAGCACAGAAAATTGTCTTTGTACCAATCTTTGTGCAGTCCTTTGTGCGTATCTAACTGGCCTCAGAGATGCCAGTCAGTCACTTATGCTGAAGCACAGAAGTCTAGGGTTCATGGGATCCCACAAATCTATAGCTATGAAAATAATGCTTACCGTCTGCTAATGATTGTGACCAACTGACTGAAGGAAGAGCAGTAGCAACAACCTCAAGAAAAGGTGGTTTATGTAGTCTTCTGGCCAGTTTGTAAGTGTAAGGCAGGCTTTTACTGAAGGCCAGATGCTAAAAGCTGTCCACGTACAGGCCACAGGCCACCTTGGGGAAGAAGGAATACAACAATGGTGCAGGTGCCAATTATTGGGGTACTCAGAGCAACCTGCAGAGTACCTCAACTCTACTTCAAGCTGATGAGGTATCTCACTATATCTAACAACAAAAAATCATCACGGCACATCTATGTTAAGCATATCACTGGACATCAAGAATATGAAGAGAGCTAGCTAAGACCACCTGCCAGAAGCAAGAGTTGGAGGGCAGATTGATAAAGACCCCCACTTCCTCATACTATAGACCAAGGGTCTGGATCTAGCCCACAGAGCCTTTTTATCCAGTCAACAGATATGTGGCTTTGATGGCATTCAAGAGAGGGGACTTTAACAGCAGTCACTTTTCTCATGCTGGCATGCAGAAGAGGAGTCGCAGCAGACACAGGGAAAAAACAGCAGCAGGGGGAACTTTCTCTCTGACACCACAAGGAAAAGTGAGGACAATGGGCACTTTCCCCATGCCAGTGGCAGGGAAAAGCAGCATCAGTGCCTGGGTCCTATTACCCACCTTCCTACCTACTGGCTCACTTCTGATATGAATTGAATCAATCCAGCCACTACCTTAAAAGGCTGCTGACCAATGCTACAGACTGTTGTGAAAGATTGCTAACATACTAAACATTTCCCATCCTGGCAATACTGCAGTCACTGTCTAAGAATACTTTAAAATCATACAACTCTGGACTAATGCAGCTACCATGTGTAGGGTCCTGCCTCTCTTCCTACCACAAAGTTGCATGGAAATTTCCCCAGGGGTGCTCAACTTCTGGCCTGTGGGCCAAATGCAGCCCACAAAGCCATTGCACCTGACCCATGGCTCCCCATGGGTCAGGAAATTTGGCAGCAGGGAAGCGGTAGCAATTAATACCTCCCCTGCTGCCAAATGTCCACACTCCCCTCTACACAGACAGATCAGGGCTGGGCCATGCCCCCTTTCTCCATGGGGCTGGATCAGAGCCAAGCTGCCTTCTGCGTGGCCAAATTGCCCCAGGCACCGGACTGGGGCCACCAGACAGATCCAGCCTATGGGTGGACCCAACACAGTCCATATGGCCCACCGTGGAAAAGGTTGAGCACCACTGTCTGACCCTAAGCTAACAGACTACATGACTACCTGCATGTCTTAGGTTAGATTCATATACAACAACTATGCACCTATGTAGCTACCATGTGTGGGGCCTAATATCATCTTCCAAATCTATCAAGCCACGTAACAATTTAAAATTTTTAAATTTTCTCAATAAAGCTTTTAAATTTGTAACTGTCTATGATAAAGAAGGGAGAATTCAAGGGGAATATAAGCGATTCTCAGAAAGAAAGATCTGGGAAAGCTTCCCTTTGTGATAGGGCTCAGTTACATGCTTAATCAAATGCCTTAAGTTGGGTTAAAAAATGACTGATTGCACTGGGATTTGGGTCAGGTCCCAGAATAATGAGGTCTCAACTGTCAATCTCCCCATCAGGCAGCAAGCATTTATAAAAATTCATAAAGCCAGCTTTGGTCCTAGAAGAAATAAAAGCAAAACCACAACAGGCTTTTCTTTTCCTTGACCCAGCATACATGTTTACATTCTATCTTTAACTTGTCTCCCAAACTTCTAAATCTAACAGAAACACGATCTTCTACAAAAATCTCCCAAAGAAATATCACTAATATAGAGGTGTCTATAACCAAGTATGCCTTATGAACCTGAGTTAAATGTTAACTGGAATACATAAGGTTAGTTTCCATGTATCAATACTGTTATTTTACAAAATATATGAAATAGAAGGGTAATGGAATTTTTGTGCAAATTGCCCATTTTGTTTTTAGTTTTCGAATAGTTAGGGTTTTCTTTTTTAAATTAGAATGCTGTAGAGAGGTATATTGTATAAGTGTGACATTAAATTACCTCAGCAACTGGAAGATAATTAATTTTCTGGTATGGAACAAATTTTGTTTCTAAAAGGAGTTAAAAAGCATCAGACTTCTAAGAATTTTCTGTAGGAAACTTTCAGCAAGAAAACACAATGTTTTTCTACCATGCCCAGCTCTCTCTCAATGTGTACATCTCAACTCTTCTACTGGCATGCAGTACCTAGCTCTTCCTCCTAGAGTCTTTAAGGGTGTAAATAGCAGTCACCTTTGTGCTCCTATAACAATTTTTATGGCAGCACAAAAGAAAAGCAAACAGATGTCTATACCATTTGTTGCACCACAAAAGCCCAAATTTGTGGTTGCAACAAAAGGAAGTAATAGTTTCTGCTGCTTTATTGCGGCAAACATCTGTTGGCCTTATGGCACAAGAACATGGGCAGCCGGGAGCTGCCTGCACTCTCCAGCTGTCCCAAGAAGGAGCTCCTTGGGCTTGAAGTACCCCTCAATTCCCACACAGGATCAGTCCCCTCAAGCCCCAGGAGCACTTGCCTGGCCTTCCCTGATTACAGACACTCCCATGGGAATCTCCAGGGGTTCATCTCTGTAAGCAGAGAAACCTAGCATTTCCCCACCTACAGATGCACCCCAGAGATTCTCATGGCACATCTCTGTAAGCAGGAAACATATCGCCTGTTGTCCCACAGGACAGGACAAGAGGCGACATGGTTCACCCAATGAAGTGGATCGGCTGTGCCTGGAAACATCCTGGCACAGCTGATCCTCTTATTTGGCAACATTCATTTCTAGTCTAAATCAAAAGGGTAGATAACTGTATTCATGTCATGGTACCATATTCCATGGATCTCTGAAAAAGGTGAAAAGACCCTGACCTTCCAGAGAAATTTGGGTTTTGCAAACCAGAGTTGTCATTCTCTCTCTCTCTCTGTCAAAAGAGCTGATAGCTTTTAAAAAGAAAAATACAACAACAACAACAACAACAACACTTTTGCACCAAAGTGTTGTCTTGATAAATTTAAATTGTTTTCCATATCCCATCTCCTACACACAGCCCCCCACAAATGAAGCATGGGAAGCCATGTTTATGTTAGATAAGTAATCTGTTGGATACCAAAGAGTTTTTTTCCAAAACCTTCACTGTTCATAAGAGAAGACTGCCCTAATTCTTAATCCTAACTTCTCCCGATTCATATTTCTGGCCAAAAATTACATATATGTTTTTGGTTTTAATTTACTCATTTGTCCATGAAGTTATGGGGAGATACCTTAGTAACACATTTTTACAGGTTTCATGGTAGCCAATGGTATAGCTAAAGGGACACCATAAACTTAAAAAACTCATGCTAATGTCTGAAAAGTTTTTACATTTTATTGTCACAAGTTATGCCTAATATTACCATCACAGAAAGAGATGGGGGGAGGGGGGAGGAGGAGGGAGGATGTTTACTTTTTTCAGTGAATTTACTTTGCACATTTGGCAGAACCATGCTTATAATAATAAACATCACTCTTTGCCTGACAAACATTAAATCAGTTCCCCTTTGGTTTTTAGAGAGCCATGAAAGAGTAGAATTTTTTTTTAAAGACAAAATAGTAGCAGAGACAGAAAACTTGTCAGGTGACTTGGGTGTGGGTATAGCAACTACAGTGATTTAATGGTTTCTCTTACTCAACCACAGATAAAGAAACCCTAAAACATTGATTGTTTTTAGCCCTTTTTTTTTTTTTTTTATAAAGGACTTTTAAAAGATCAGATCTTAATAATGAAAGCTAAGAATAATTAAATGTAAGTAAGTTTCTTATTGTTCTTTTTATATTGTGGTATTTTTTAATCTTAGATATTTAGGGACAGTTAAGATTGTGCGGGCCGCCTCCCGATCCCGTCCATGTCGCCATGTGCGAGCCGGGAGCGATATGCGGACCCGTCTTTGCGCACGCGGGCTGTGGCCAGCAGCCCGGGCACGCGGGGTCAGAAGGGACCGTGCGGCGGCAAGGCACGCACGGGCTAGAATTAGTCACAGACGCGTAATGGTTGATTTAAAGATTATTTTACTTACACCGAAGATGGTCGCGGTGCAGGCAGGAAAACTTGCTTGAGTTGCGGTTACAGACAGGAAAGAAGAGAGGCGGACAAGAATTCTAAACTCGCGAACTCTAGCCCAATCCGGCTGAAGGCTCTAAAACCGCGAGCCCGTCGTATCAACCGAAGAAAGTACTCGTACAAAAGAGCTCTGAATAAACTCACACGAAGTTTGCTAGGCTCCGTGGAACTTGTGCTCTCAGGTAGTCCGGTCGTCTGAACAACTATGTCAGTTGTTCCAGCTGAACTCACGCGAAGTTTGCTAGGCTCCGTGGGTCCGGTTCTTTTGCGCGCAGGGAGGGATACGTCTAGGAATCTATCGGCGACGGGGAGAGGCTAGAGGCTGATCAGACCTCTGTTGCCTGCTTGAAATGCGCTGGGTCCGATAGGCTCCGCAGCGCTTAGAGATCTTCACACAGCGTGAAGTCTCCTCCTCCTGGTGTTCGTGGAGTCCTCCAACTTGGGCGGAAACCACTCAAGCCTCTTATACGGCT
>NW_005842843.1:19622-58454 GCF_000455745.1 Alligator sinensis
TGTAGGGAATTTTACCATGTGTGTATAATATACATGCCTTAGCATCATATGTGTTTCAAAGACACTGGCTTTCTGCCACTTCAGCACTTAATCCACCATAATAAACTCCTAATTAAATTATACTGCAATTGTAATACATTTCAAAACAAATAAAAATATGTTATAGATTATCAAGTATCTGCTTCAAAATAATTAGTCAAGTTTTCCCCCCCAAAAAACCAAATTATGTTTTAACTTAGATTTTTAGTTTCAACTGTCTAATTTTACTCATATCTCCACATTACTGCTCTTTGCTCCATCCTTTGGCAGAAATATTAAAGGACCATGTAGGAAATAACAGTTCCCTGCCACTGGAATTTTATTCCTTACAGCTAGTAATACAAAAAACACTCCTGCAACTGATGGCAACTATTGCTTAAATTGCTCAGCAGCTCAGCTGCTTGTTATTCAAGGAGTACCCTCAAGACATTAAAAACAAAATGGTTTATTTTAAAAAAGATGGGCTTCCATCCCCTTCATAATTGCAAGAAACTGTATGAAACCTTATGCAGATAGAGTCCTGCAGCAGAAATGGTTAGTAGTTTGCACCTGAAAGCAAACTTTGTTGGAAAGTGATAGCAAGAGTTCTGTTTTCCTGCACAGACCCAAAAACACAATGTTAACACAGGAATACTGTGTTATTTATTTTGACATATATGCTGTCTATTCTTAATTTCAGTAAGATTTTTTTTAAAGTACAAGATTGGGTGTAATACTTTAGAGGAATGCTTCCTAGCTGTTCATGTATGTATTTTAATTAGGATTAGGGATCTGAAATAATTTAATGTAGAAGAGCAGATTAATTTATTTTTATTCCACGTTATTGTTCTAAGAAACTAATATATTTTCTGTTAGAAGTGCTTAGCCCCAGGGCAAGACAACGTTTTGGCAGCTGTCACTGTGCTGGTCTTTTCTATGCTGTCATTTGCTTCTCTACAGGTTTTCAGGACCCTAAAAATTATTTCATGGAGGAAAACAAAGAATAACCAACTAAACTTAACTTACTTGCTCAGTTTCCTTATTTCATCACCACATCCTAGATGTTTCAAAGACAGGTTTTATGACCTAGTGTTAGTATGATACCTATAAGAGTTAAAACCATTTGTATGAATTAAGTCTTTAGCAAGCAGTGCATATTGTTTCAAGAATAATCAGGTCCACAAGATGTCATAAACCAGGCCTCGTTCATTTTATTTTTTCTGTATTCAGTTATATGAATTCATTTCCCCAAGCTTGGTCTGATCTAGATGATGGGAATAAAAAGGACATCTTTAATAAAAAGGAGCGCTAGCTTTGCCAATGAAGTGCATCAGTCAAGGTTATATCAATCAATACTTGTTTACATCATACATACACCATGGATCAATTGAATTGATTTAATATCTTTAGGGTAGTATCATAAGCAATAAGGAGTTAACTAGAATTACTTTAAGTTATAGTTGTAAGTCCCTACCATGTTCCAGAATGTCATTAAATTAACCCAATTTCAAAGAATATTAACTGTTATCACTTTCATGTCACTCATAAAATGCCCCTCCTCCCCATCTGGATAATTACCTTGGAAAAAGGTCTGCATCTTTTTTACTTATGTGGCACCAACACCATAGTACCTGAGCACATCACTTTACACAAAATTCGTATCCAAGGCTCCTAAACATGGTTTTGCCCAAACCCCTGACTTCATAAATTGTGCTCTTCTGCAGTTTGAATCCATGCCAATTTGCATAGCTGGAGGTCTGAGTTAACTCAGAGTGGAAATCACTCTACAGTGAGACTGTACTGGAGTGCTGATAGTCCTCCGGTTCCATCTCTTACTGATCCATGCAGGACTAAATTTCCCTGCATTTAATACACCTAGCATGGAAAGAGCCCTAGAGTACCTCAGCCCACAGAACCATAAGATGGAGATGCCTCATACACACATGGCCAAGTGCAATTACACTGAGGCCACAAAACATCAGTATGGTTTTGCAGTATGAACACTCATTTACTCCAGGCTAACCTGAGTGCTCTCAAATCCCTGGTTTCCTGGAGACAATCTTGACTCAGAGACAAGCTAGACTCAAACAGATAATAAGTCCACTTACACTTCATCTGTGCAGGTGTTGAGTTTTTTTCACTAAAATTTAAAACATTAGAGCCATATCCCACACAAAGCTGGATTCCCCGAGGTACCCCTAACTTGCTATGCATAACTTGTTTCTGTTCTCCTAAAGCAAGCTCATACTCTGAGCTAGTTTTGTCTCCTATATTAGGAGTGTTAACTAGCTGCATTAAACCAAAAGGAGCAAACATGTCTATTAGTAAATTATAGATTAAAATGGAATTCTGTTTTACTCAGGCACTGCAATACATTTTTTATACAATTAAGGAATAGCCATGTGACACTCAAATATACCGGTCTGGACATGTAAGTCAAATCAGCAGCATATTGGTAAAATGCTCACAGCATTATATTGCTGGGCAACACGGAGATTTTAATTTTAAAATAGTTAAAAAATGTTAACTAGTACCAGAGTTCATAAATTAAAATATCATTCCCTACATATGTATGTGTAAACATGAGTCAAAATACTATTAAAATATTGATTAACGTTAGGATTTTTACATGTTTTAATATGGCAGTCTCTATGTTAAAAGAACATGTAACATCGGAGAATAAAACACTAGATGGTGATTATTTTGTTCCAGAAAGTACACCAGAAAAATGCAAAATTTTCTGTTTCCATTAAAGGAAACATGATTGTTTGTTATCATAGCATGAGAGAGGATTTTAAAAAGGGAGGAAAGGAAAATCTCTTTAAATTAACAGTGTCCCTTGTTTAAAACTGATATTGCTTAAGCTTTAGCAATGACTGGCATTAAAGAGATCACTCTCTTCATCATCTATCTTATCTTGTGTATTAGATTCTTGGAAACCCTAGTAAATTTAATTTACAAAGTATATCCTTTCTTGCATTTATTTACTATATAATCAAGTCTAAGGCCCACTAGCCTTGCAGGAGTTCTGAGTTTCTAGACAGGTGATTTGGGTTGGGAAACAATGTTATTATTATTGCTTCTTAAGGCTTATGGAGAAATCACTCTAATCTTTAAAGAGAAAGTCTGAAGACAGCTCTGGATTTCAGGTGACATTTTCCTGCATTGAAAGAGGACCAACATAAGGCCTATGCATCACATGGGCTTTAAAACCTCCCTCAATAAACAGACACAAAGCCACCCTACCAGCCACGCAACACAAAGCAATTAGGATGGATGCCATACATTTGATCCTCCTGGTGTTAGAACCATGGCAATACTCAGATTATAAGTGAAAGAACAAGTCACAAACTTTGCATTCTGCACATTGAGAAAACCATCATCTCTTTATCCGGCTGTCTATGAAGCAGAAATGAAATAGGAAAGCAGGGTGATTTATGTGAGCTAAGTTATTGCATTGCTTCCTCCCTAATCTCCATGAACACAGGAAGTTTTTCAAAGAAGATAGAAACATGCACAAAGTCACATATTTCCTCCCAGAACTGAGAGCATGAACTAGCCTTTCCACTGCTGGTTTTAGATGCATGTTATTTCTACTTCATATTTTTTCATCATTTTAAAGCTTTACAATTTAAATGCAAATACTTTAATCATGAAAGTGGCAGGCTGAGGTTATGAGCCCAAACTAGGCAGTCAGTGAGCAAACTGAAACGAAGAACAAACGGATGCCGACTTCTGCTGTGTTTGTCATCTAGATTTCTTAAACTGATTAGATGTCTGTAAGGTAAACTCTGAGTAAAGACTCTTGAGACAATGTTCCTGAGCTCTGTTTGAGCTGCATTTTAAAAAAATCATGTTCAAAGACAGATCTGGTAGAACCCACCTGGTATTAATGATGCCTAACATTTCCCATTAAAAGACCTTGTCTCCTTGCAGTAGCATATAGCTTCAACAAATTTCAGCCATTTGGGCTGAAATTGTACATGCTGGGTGACTTCCACTGATTTTTTTTTTTTTAATTTCAATTAAACACAGTTTTTCACTTCCAAAGATGCGCAAAGAATAAAATTGTATATTTTCCTGTGTTGCAGTGTTCTGATGACCTCTTATTTGAAAAGCATATATGGGACACAGGAGCCTAAATAATAAGTGCTTAACTTTGCAACCTTAATAATATTCCTTCAACACAACTCCACCCCCACCACACACACAATGACAATGCAAGTGTGTATGTGAATACTGTTAGACGTGCAGTTGTATACAACTGAAACTCATCTCACATAGCAGTTGAAGGGTTAGCAGCGCGCCCTGCAAAATACTTTGCCCAAGAGTGTTACAGGGCTCAGTGTAAAACTAAGTACAAACTAAGAAAAGGGACAAAGCAGTGGAGAACCAGATCTAGACTGCAGAAACCAAAGCAGAAGCAGATTCTGGCAAGAAGCAGAATTAGTAAGAAATGGGTAGGTGGATCAATATGCTCATTTTCCTCCACTATTTCCATTTCAAGTGTCAGCTTTCCAAAATGTATTAATTTGTACTATAAATTTTTATTTTAAAACTGCTCCTATGCTGTTCAACAAAACAGTCTGCACAATACACATTTAAGAGGAAATATTGCACAAAAACTATCTGAAATCAGGAGCCCAGCCTGAAATCTGTTGCATCTACATTGGCTTCTGTATCTGAAAAAGTGATAAATAATTTGACTGACAAATAGAATGCAATCCTCCTGCCATTCATTTTAAGCCACCAAGTCCCTCATACAGCAACAGCAGCAGCACGGTGATGGTGTTCTCACTAAAGGTTTCTGCAGGCACTTCAGCAGTGCTAGAATCCCTATTGCAATAATATCCCTCCAATTCATATTTGAAACCTACTGTTTGTTAAAGGAGCAACCTATTTGGCCATTTGTTTAATAAAAAGGTTAATATCGCCTATAAATGTAATGAAGAAAAACAAAACAACTTGTTGCAAATGAAAGCTGCTTCCTTTCTTGATACATGCAGAACAACAGGATCCATGGAAGCCACCAAAGAAGCAACATACAGGGTACTTGCACTTTGAGACCCTGACTGGAACCAGATGAAAAGAGATACACAAGAAGTGGGACTAGACATTTGAGTATTTCTCTCTTTTGCATCCCCAGTCTGAAGGAGGAGGACACAGGAAACTGGCAACTTCTGGGCCCTGTCACACCCTCTCTGCCGCTTTCAGAGATTCAGCCTGTCATGTTGGTCACCGAGCCCTGCCCATCTAAGTTTTGTAATAAAAATATATTGTTTCAGAGTAAGCTTAAAAAGCTGAACTTCTGTCTCCACTTACTCACACCTTTTACACCCATTTACATATGCACAAAGAGCTCCCAGTCTGATTCAGTAACTTTTTGAATGAGGTAATGAAAAAACCATGCCACTGACTTGAAGAACAGACAAAAGGAAAAAAAAACTACTAAAAAATTAACAGCATGGTGGAAGAAACAAAACTAAACATTATCGATATATTATTCACCCAAAAATCATTACTTGCGTAGCAGACTTACCTTTTGAGCTCCGGATAAGTCCTGGGCTCAAGATTCTGCAATTCTGATTGGTGGAGCCCATCCACCAATCAGAAGCAAGCCAGGGTAAGCAAGGCCATGCCCTTTCCCCCCACAGGCAAGGTGCAGTCTAGACCTGGTTTGAGACTGTACCCTGCCGGGTCCAGAGAACTTTGGGCGTGGAGCCCCTGAAGCGTATAAATGGAAAGCATGCTCGGAGAGATGCAGCGAGGAGAGGAGCTCCAGAGACGACCATCCTCAGGCCCCCACCTGAGCCTCAACAGTGCGCAGATCAGCACACGGTGATCAGGCTCTAGGACATGAGCAACTCGTGCCCCCAGTGGCTGGGGGGGAACATGGCAGCGGCGAGAGTGCGGCAGTGCTGGTGGGAGCGCAGCAGCAGTAAGTGGGGGAGCTCCCACAAATGCCGCTGGCACTGTCAGGGGAGAGGGGGGTGGTGAGCGCCAACCAAGGGTTGGCAACCACCCACAGCTGCCGCCAACAGCGTCAGCGGTGGCCTGCAGGGGTCACGGACCGCCCACAGATGCCACCGGCGGTGTCGGTGGCAGGGTGGCAAGCAGCAACTGCCCGCAGGGAGTGCACTACCATGCTCAGGGAGTACACGTGCACCCACATGCAACCCTTACGCATTGTCCCTGCTCTAGGAGCTACTCTCAGTGGCTTGAGCCTGCAAACTCAGCAAGCGGCTGGGTAGGCAGTGCGTGGATCAACAATGGAGAACCCGCCCTAGGAGCAACTCAAGGCTGCTCGGGCCCCACATGGTGCGCAGGTTGGTGCATGGAGAGCTGGCCCTAGGAGCTGCTCAAGGCTGCTCAAGCTAGCCCTAGCTCTAGGCTGAGTAACTGGAGCCCCACAGTGTGGCTCCACATTAAACTAAAAGAGCCCTGATGCCCAGAGCAGGGCCCAGGAAAGGGAAGGACACCCCCCCCCGCCCCAGTGTGAGGCCAGGAACCAGAGTCAGTAAGGGCTTGGCTCCCATGGGAGCGCTCTGGGTGCCCAGTGCTGGGCACCAGGCCATTGAAAGGAGCTGGAGGTGCTGCCAGAAAGAGGCCCTCATGGGACTGGCCACCAGTGGATGAGCTTTGGCTGCTTCAGAGTGGGAGCATGAGTTCTTGGGGAAGCAGGTGCAGTGGGCTCAGGAAAGGAGGGTCTGCCACCTCCACCCTCCTCCATTGTGGGATGGGACTTATCCACATCTCAGGGCCCTAAAGAGGACGGGCTCCAGGGAACACCCCATGGGGTGCTGAATTCACCCCCATATTTTATAATTGTTGTTGTTGTTTCATATTGTAGAGGTTAATATAGTTATGGGTACTCCTTAAGGGAGTTTATATGGTGTATCTGTCTTCATCATCTGTGTGTGTTTATTGCCCATTATCAGAACTTGCCTGTATTGTTGCCAGTGTATGTCTATGGTATTGCTACCTCAACTTACCTGGGTTATCCAAGTTGATTCTCATATGTGTTTACTGTATTAATGCTTGCCTGTTCCAAAGTGTTAATGCTTATTCTGTACAGGGGGGTTAATTATTGCATACACTGTGAATCACCCAGTTTATGTTTTTGCAGTCCCTCAAAGTGGTGCAATATGTTGATTGCAGATCATTGTATATGGTGTCGCATACTAAGTTAACTGTAAATATTTAATGTTTCTTATTCATTTATATTTATTGTAGCAATAAATTTGTATATAGTTAAGCGCTGGTCTCGGCCTGGCTCTGTAGAGAGGAGGGGGAACTGCTCCCAGGTGGCAGGCCCCTCTCTCAGCACCCTTGTCTGACCACCCCATCCCTCCCACTGGTGGACAGGGCACATCGCTGGGTATACCCCGGCTACACTTGGCTCCAGTCAAGAAGATGGGTAGAAAGGTTGTCAGTAAATGAGATTTACAGCAGTGATTGTCTTTCCAACTGTTACTGACTGCTCTAGAAATGTGAGCAGATAAATATTAGAAAAATCAGCTATATAAAAAAAATGGTTAGAAACACAAACTGTTGTAGTCTTCAGATTGATGTATGACTTTAAAAGCTATACTTAAACAAAAGTTCTGTGACCCCATTCAAATACTAATACAAAGCCATATGCTATATGTACCTTATTTAGTCTATATATGCATGAAACAATGCACAAAGTGAGTAAGATAACTAGTAGGGTGGAAGTGCTTGACTTTAGGAAGGCTAACTTCAGTGTGCTCAGAAGTCTAGTCAATGACACACTGCAGGATAAGAGCATTAGCAAGATGGGAGTCTAGGAAGGGGGTCGTTCCTAAAGGAAGAGATCCTTTGGGTGCAGAGGGAGACTATCCCAGTACGAGGGAAAGGGGGAAAAGGGGCCAAAAAACTTTCTTGGCTAAAAAGGGGAAATCCAGGGGAGCCTAAGGGCAAAAAAGAAGACGTATAGGCAGTGGAAGCAGGGGGAAGCTTCCAAGGAGTATACCTACTTGGCCTGCACTTGCAGGGTGGCAGTTAGAAAATCCAAATCAACTACAGAGCTGAGCTGGCATCACAAAAAAAATACTTTTTGTTGTCTTTAATTTAGGTGTGTAGGGAGTAAAAGGAAGATGCAGGGCAACATTGGACCCCTACTGAACAAGAAGCAGCAATCAGTGACAGACAGGGGGGACAAGGCTGAGCTATTCAATGAGTTTTTTGCCTCGCTGTTCCTGAACAGGGCTCAAAATAAGTCTCCTAATGGGTTCTTAGATGGACATCAGAGGGACACCAGCCTACCAACTGTTGATGCTGACTTGGTGCAGAGTCACTTGGATGGACTGGATGCGTTCAAGTCAGCAGGCCCAGATAAGCTGCATCTGAGAGTCCTGAAGGAATTGGCCGGTGTCATAGCAGAACCACTGGCACGGCTGTTTGAGCGCTCATGGCACTCAGGTCAGGTCCCGGAGGACTGGAAAAAGGCCAATGTGGTCCCCATTTTCAAGAAGGGGAGGAAGGAGGATCTGAGTAATTATAGGCCAGTCAGTCTCACCTCCATCCTTGGAAAGGTCTTTGAAAAGATTATGAAGGATCATATTTGTGGGAGTCCAGGGGGAAAAATAACGCAGTAGGGAAACCAGCATGGATTCGTAGCAGGTAGATCATGCCTGACCAATCTGGTTTCATTTTATGACAGGGTCACAAAATGCTTAGACACAGGAGTAGAGGTGGATGTCGTTTTCTTGGATTTTAGCAAGGCCTTCGATACGGTATCTCATCCCAGTCTCATAAATAATTTAAGAGGCTGTAACATAGATGTTTACATGGTCTGGTGGGTGGCAAATTGACTTAGTGGTTGCACCCAGAGAGTGGTAGTAGACAGGTCGGTATCGACCTGGAAGGATGTGGCTAGTGGGGTCCCAAAGGGTTCGGTCCTTAGACCTGTACTCTTCAATATCTTCATCAGTGACTCAGATGTGGGTGTGAAGCATACTCTGTCCAAGTTTGCAGACGATACTAAATTGTCGGGTGAAGTGCGCACTCCGGAGGGTAGGGAATGATTGCAGGCAGACTTGGACAGGTTAAAAAAGTGGGCAGTACAAAATAGGATGCAGTACAACAAGGACAAGTGCAGAGTATTGCATTTAGGGCGCAAAAATATCCAGCACAGCTACTGGCTGGGAAGTGACCCTCTCAGCAGCACAGAAGTGGAAAAGGATCTCAGAGTCATAGTGGACTCCAAGATGAACATGAGTCATCTTGGATGTCAGCCATGTACGAATTAATTAGGGGGACACAGCAACAGATCAGAGATGCTCTGCTCACCAGGGAGCCTCTTGGGGTAACAATGGTCACAAACTGACAGCAGATTTAGGCTAGATATCAGGAAAAACTTCTTCATAGTAAGGGTGGACAAAATTTAGAATGTGCTCCCCTTGCCTCCAGCAGCCCCTCCTCCTCCCACTCTTGTCTCCTGCTCTGCTACTCCAGGCAGGCAGGTTGGGAGGGTGTAGGGGGAAAGCTTCAGCCCAGCTGCTCCCACTGGAGGTGAGGGGAACAGAGGAACATCCAGATGGCTGCAGCTGCACTCAGAATAGCCCTGCCAGAAGCTGCACGTTGGCTGAGGCTGGAGCTCGGGGGAATGCAGACACAGGCTGACCAGGAGGGGGCAGGTGGGGCTCAGCCCCATGTGAAGCATTGCAGGAGAAGCTGCGGGAGGCAAGGGGAGCATAGCTAGGATGAGCTGGCTCTGTGCCACACCGTGCAGTCCCCAACCTTGCAACTGGAACCATGTTGTGCCAGGCCAGGCTGGCCCCATGCCACACCATTTGGGTCCCAGCCTTGCATCTGGGAACTGTGCACTGCAGCTGGGACAGGGGCACTGGCTCCCCAACTCCCACCATACTCCCAACACAGCCACACACAATCCCAAGCCCCCTACCATAACCCCACACCCTACCACAGCCCCCACATACTGTTCCACACCCCCGACCATATCCACACACACACACACACACTGACACCCTCCCAGACACCCCAACCCCCACCATGCCCCCCAAACACACCCAAACCCTCCCACACTCCCCCACCCCAACCACATACCCCACACCCAACCCCCACCCTCCTCCACACACCCTCACATTCACCACACAACCCCCACATATACCCCCTTACCTGCCCCACACACAATATACAAAAGTAAGAGTATAATTTGAGGTATTATGCAATCACCTCTAGATACACTACACAAACACATATAAATTGGGGCAAAAATATTTGTTTTCAATAACATTAAAATAAAAGTTATACTAGGTGTTTGATTTTTTTTCAATTGCAAGAGCGCCCGCCCAAAAAAAAAAAAAAAAAAAGAGTACTTCCAGGGCAAGGGAAGGGACTTCTGGTGGCAAAGGCCAGGGGTTAGGGGTGAGACTTTCAGTCCCAAGATGGTGACCAGGAGGCAGGGCAACTGTCAGGGGGCAGTGCTACCCATGCGACCCTTGACAACTCAAAGCTTGTTATAAAGCCTAAATAATTGCCCACCCCTGCAATAGGGCTAGGTAAAGAGATTTAAAAGCCCAAGGCAGAACTGATCTAAGTTACACAGTTTTCTGTAAACATAAGCGGCATAGTTTAGATCAGTATCGAACAGAACACACATTTTCACCCTTCGGTGAGGGGGAGGGAAAAATCTTAAACTGGGTTCTGCCATTTTTAAATCAATCTGTGTGTGTCAAACTTCTTTTCTGTTATGGGTATAGACCAATGTCTGTTCACTTATATTTGTAAAAGTATAATGTCTGTACCTGTCCTAGAGGTGAAATCCTAGGCTGAATGAATTCAATGGAAAAATTCCAACTGACTATAGTCAAACCAGTTTTTCACCTTTAGACTATACTAGCCTTAAAGTATTTTTCTCTATTAAATAATGCTTGCCCACTAACATCAGAAAAACAGCTAACCTAATGCAGTTGCTGACAGTTTGGCCTATATGTGATGGTTTTTGTAAGTATGTCTGTTTGTTTGTGTATTTATCCAAGATTCTCTCTCTCTCCTTTCTAATTCTCTGAATACATTAGTCATTTACCCACACAGTTACAATGTATCATTACCTACCTACGTTAAGCCAATTAATTACATGCAAAATGTACCACACATACACAGGTAAGACTAATTTTAAAAATCATTCTAATTCAATCAAAACCAGTTTTCACTGAAATAATCCTAGGCTTTTCTTTTCTCTATGAGAACTAGTTTCTTGCCAAATTTCAATTTTCTAACCAGAGCTATTTCAGCACTATACCTGTTTTTAAGTGTCAGTGCATATATATCTAATATTATAAAAGCCATAATCTGTCTGTCTGTCTGTCTGTCCATAATGCTTTAGTTGTACTCCAATTCGTTGACAGAAACAACCAATCAGAGTGCGAATATAGTGTTTGGACAGAAGGTGGTGGCACAGTGGAGCACAGCCATGATGGTGTGGGCACAAGGGACAGAGTACAGCTAGCCTCACCCCTCTGCCTGCTCCCTCGAGGCAGTGGCAAAGGCAGTGGCAATGGCAGTGGCAATCCATCCTTGGCAAAGTCTTTGAAAAAATTATCAAGGCTCACATTTGCGAGAGCCCGGCAGGAAAAATTATGCTGAGGGAAAACCAGCACGGGTTCGTGGCAGGCAGATCGTGCCTGACTAATCTAGTCTCTTTTTATGACCAGGTTACAAAGTGCCTGGACGCAGGAGTAGGGGTGGATGTCGTCTACTTAGACTTCAGGAAGGCCTTCGATATGGTATCCCACCCCATACTGGTGAACAAGTTAAGAGGCTGTGACTTGGATGACTACACAGTCCAGTGGGTGGCGAATTGGCTAGAGGGTCGCACCCAGAGAGTCATAGTGAATGGGTCGGTTTCGACCTGGAAGGGTGTGGACAGTGGGGTCCCGCAGGGCTCGGTCCTTGGACCGATACTCTTCAATGTCTTCATCAGCGACTTGGATGAGGGAGTGAAGTGTAATCTGTCCAAGTTTGCAGATGACACAAAACTGTGGGGAGAAGTGGACACGCCGGAGGGCAGGGAACAGCTGCAAGCAGACCTGGACAGTGTTACATCTCAGCTCCGTATTCTTGGGGAACCCTCGTACAGGATGCAGTCTGTCTGACTCACAAAGGACTCACCCCCCCCCTCCCCTCCTCTACCTAAACGAAACTGATTAAGATGCAGTGAGAGACGCACCTAAGACCCTCACCAGATAAGGGTGACGAGTGAATCAACTGCCCTAGGTCTCATTTACATGAAAGATGGAAAACAGAAAGCCTGAAGCAGAGGCTGCAGTGAATTCTGGGACCAGAGAAGCAGGAGAGCGCTGCATGATGGGGAATCTGTGCTTCCAATGTTAATCAACCCATGTTCACACACACCCACCTCAGCATTTATCAGACCAGTTCTAATCTGGATTTGCTAAGGACTTCCCCCCCCCCAGACACACACACACAGCTCTAAGTTTAATAGGCATCTCGGGCCGTACATTCCCCGGTCCCACTATGGGAGGCCTATTTAAACTTGATTGACTAAAACTCGGTTGCCGGGTTAGGGAATGCTGAGGCAAGAGACCGAGTCAGAGGGGGTATGGGCAACATTTGAACAATGGTTAAGGGTTCATCACAGCATCCAGCCTGCTGGAGCCCTAATCCCAGGTGTTGTCATATCTTTCCCGAGACGACTGGTGGGAGTCCTCTCCACAAAAGGTTATGAGCACCCCAATAATTGCTTTAAGTCTGTTAAAAGACTATAGTAAGATCTGGAAAAGTCATGCTAAGCTGAGGCTTGTGCACAACAAGTAAAAATCCAAAATCCTGATGCTGCAAGCTATCTATTGTTCCTGAAGAAACCATGAGATATCCCATCAGTATATCTGCCACCCATAGGAATCTCAAGCTGGCTCCCAAGTATTTGGGTTACTCCCTAATCTTAAGTGTTTCCTGATTATCAATCAGTTTCCTGAGATGGTCCAAACCAGATAACCCCTTGTCAATAGAAAAGACAATGATTTACACTACTGAGGGTGCTTCGAAGCAGCTAAACTGAGGGTATAAAAATCTGTAAGTGTGTGTGCTGCTAGAGGGAGAAGAGGAAGAGGAAAAGGAAGGAAAAGAAGTAGAAGCAGGAGGAAAGAAGGAGAAGAAGAAAACCCCTGTGCTGACACCATCCCCTGTCGTTCTTGGGACGTTCCCTGTCGTTCTTGAGACAGATCGTCTCTCCCTTCAAGGATTGTGCTACAGACTGTGCCTGTCAGCTTTGCAGCCTGAGTACCGTGGACTAGGTGAGATCCCAGCGTTCTCTGGCTTCTTTCTAGGCGTAAACTTCTGAACCTGAATTGTATCAGTTAAGCTTGAGCTAAGTTTCCCCAAATACTTAGTGAAACCAGGGTAGTATTGTCATTGTTGGTGTTTGTTTTTCTTTTGCATGTCTATTACTACTAGTACTATTATATATTTCATATGCTTAGCAATAAATAACTTTTATAGTCAAACTGGTAGTAATTGGGTATATTTTTCCTTCTCTGCTTCTCTTTCCTCCCGTGCTCTGCAGCAACGCTTCTTTTACCTATGCTAAAGATCCCTGTGAAGCCCAAATTATTGTGGGGTCTGCTCATCAAGAGGCCAAAGATTGGGACGTGCTGAGTTTGAAACACATAAGGGGATCAGCTTGTACAGGCTGATTGACCCAGTTTGACTCAGACGTGCCCTTATGAACTGAATGCTGGCCCATGAGGGTGTCAGCTGGACACCCAGCCGGATTCAGAGGGATTCTGTTTACCTGTGTGCTTGTGTCTGACTGCATTTTATTGTTGCTCTTATGAACTGATTCTTGGCATATGAGGGTGTCAGCCTGTCCATGCTGATCAGCCTGGCCAGGTCAGGCATGTCACGTTAATTTGCCCTTTTCTCAAAAAAGGGAAAGGAATCCAAATCACTGAAGTCAGAGATAGAAAAGCCTCTTAGACTGTTTAACCTATTCCACAGGGGCCAATGCAGACTTCCCTTGCTAAGCCATTTGCTCAGCTGTGTTTTAAGTAACCCAAGCAATGGAGTTTCCATCACAGCCTGTGATGGGCCAGTAGGGAGCGCTCCTGCACTGAGCTACCCACCTCACTGCACCTGACCACCTTCCAGGCTCTAAGTGCCTCCCTGGGGGTGCCTCATGTCTGGCCGACCCCCTACCTGGAGCACACCTGCTAGCCTGGGGGTAGAGCTGCCACCACCCAGGGATGGGCTTGGTTCTGGCTCTGTGCCCCCTGGAAAACACAGGCCTAGTAGCCCTCAAGGGTACTTGACTCACTTCCAAGAACTTGGGGTGCTTCTCTCAGTCAGAAGCATAAGTAGTGGTCTCCCTTAGTCAGCTGAACCAAGGGGACCTCAAGGCATAATCTAGACCCACTCCCAATAAGTCTCCCATGCTAGGTACAAAGGAGAACTTTATTGGTTAGGAGTAGGGTTGGAATAGGGTACAGAGTTGAGTAGTATTAGAGAAATCCCATAGAGCAAACAAGGTGCCTGGAGTAGCCTTTGATCATGCATCTGAGTTACTGCAAGCTATATATCTAGTTAGATCTCAGGTAGCCTACTCACAAGTATCATCCAGAGGCACATGGAAATTCCCTCTGGAGGCAGGCAGTTCCTTGATCATGGGTTTTGAGAGAGAGGGCAAGTTTCAGATTGTCCAGCTCTTATTTCTCTCTCTCTCTCTCTCTGTCTTCCCCATGGCTGCTGCCCCTTCCTCCTGCGCAGTCCTTAACTTATATAGCCCTTATGACCTCATTTACCTAGTCCAAAGCTGTCAGCCAACCAATTTGAAATGTATCACTGATTGCTGGGCAGACTGGCAGTTTCTAGCCCACCAGGGAGCCCAAGACCCTCACCCAGGTATGGGATGACAGTCACGTAGGCAGAGGAAGCAGGTTTCCCCCCTCCCTCAGGAATGTATCCAGCTCAGCTCAGGTTACCTAAAGAGATACAGTAAGGTGTGTACCCCTTCTGCAGGGCCCATCCTAACCAAACTGTCACAGAGTAGAGTTTTTGGGGAGAAACAGAGGTGGCCTTCTGCCACACAGCCCTTGGGAGATTAATTCACAAAGCAATAGTTTCAAGTGTTATGAAGTCCCTCCCACTGCCCATATTCACCCTACCTTTTTAATTGTAGGTTCATACTAGACTTGTACTGCATTTTATTTAGTGGAAAATGTGTACATATGAAAGCTCCAGTTCTGCAATGCTCTTTAAACATGTAGATACCATCTATTCTCCTCAGTAATAAGATTTGTTTTAATACTTCTTAACGAGGCTAAAACAGCGTTTGAAATAAGTCTGCCTAGTCATAGGGCTTAGCCACAATTATCTGGTGTGGTCTGCACAGCTGCTACCTCTCTCAAGCTATCTGGTGTTCTTGATGCCTGGATCTTGGGGTCAGATAATCATGCAAAAAATAAAGTTTTCATTAAAACTTTTGGTTCTCATGGCTCCAACCCCAAAAGCTGACAACTGCCCTCCACCCCCCTCCCCAAGTCCCCATTAGTTAGGTTTGCTTTCTGTGCTCCCCAGCCTCTGTATCACCTCCTGTTGTCCCACCTAGCACACCTTCAATATTTTTGATGAGTTTGGGAGACTGATTCTATCTAGAAGGGGCAGTAGGCTCTTTAAGCACTTTCTTCCTTGGCACAGTCCTCAGGGACTCTGCCTCAGCACACGCTTCTGGGCTGTTTGCCCTCACCACTTATCCAGAGCATGCCTTCCCCTCATCATCGTCTCTCTAAGGCACATCTCCCACACTTCTATCTGTAGCTAGTCTATAGCTCAGGATCTGCCTTTCCCTAAAGCTCTCCCCATGACATCTACCCAGCTTCCTTCCTCCAGGCTGACACCAGCCCCACAGCCTCAGTCCCCTCTGAACACATTTTCACAATCACCTCCCACTCTCAGGGACTCAGTCTCCCAAGCAAAAGAGCAGCTCTACATCACTTTTTCAGAGGATGCAACTCTCCCTCCTGTCTCCTGAAACTAAATATCCTCTCTAGCTCAAGGGCTCACAGAGCACTGGGTTCTACCTCCTAGTCACATAATCATAGCTTTCTTAACTGAGGTTAGAGTTTTCTCTGTATCGTGACAGTTTTGTTACTACTACTTCTTACCTGGAGTTCATCCCTCAGTATCTTAACCCCGCTTGCTCCAGGTAAGTGGCTGGCAACTTGTTACTGACTGGGAGCTATTGCCTTTAACTTGCTTCTACTCCCTGCCAGTTTGCAGTTGGCACCAATTCAGCTGTTCTCAATCTTGTAACCTTGTAATGCTCCCTTCACTCCCTCTTAAAGTAACATGGGCTACAGTTACCAAGAAAAGTTTAAAAATACAGCCAGAACATAAAAGTTCAAAAAGCAGAAGGTAAATGAAACAGAACAACTTTTATTGGCTTAAAAGCTGAGATTTCAAGCAAATAATCTCAATTATTTTAGAGCCTGAAGTATGATTTTTTTTTGCATACAATACCGAGTTTGCTCTGGTCTACACTGAGCCACTGGCTGCAGTCAGCATCATCTTATCTAACTGGTTATTTCACCATTGTGTTTCACCAAGTTATGTATTGTAGTATAAAGTGCCATCAAATGGCACTTCACCTTCCTGTCTCCTGCTATTGCTCTAAAGACTTCTGTTTCTGATACAAGAGATCAGAAACCCTTGCCTACTACCTGGAAGACACATAAGGAAAAGGAGATAAAAAACTAAGAACTAGACAGAGCTTTTATTTGCACAGCTTTACAAATGCCCATTTTAAATTTTAAAACCTGATTCTAAAAAAATATGGCACCAGATTCTCAAGTGACATAAGTCAGTATAGATCTGTCTGGCCCATGGAGCACTAAAAAGAGCAACAGACTCCATTTTGTTTGGTGGGCATGACAGAGGTGCAGATTCAGCAGAACATATGGCCCTACAGCTGAGCAAGCCTGGATATCAGTAACAAAACCAAAAGGAGGAAAAGGGACTTGTTTCTTCAGTTGTTACCATCTTTTGGATGACAGCTACTCTTCAATACAGCTGAAAAAATGAATTAAGTCTAATTGATGATTGCTCCAGACATTTAAAAGGTTATGTCCACTAATTCAAGTGGAAAATTGATCTAAATTTCACAAAGACACTTAAGTAGAGGAGGTTACCGAGAAAAAGCTTCATACTCAGAGAAATGTTACCAGTTGTGCTCTACCATTTTTCCTGCATATATCCATATGCTGTTTCCATGGGACATCCATAGCTTTGCTCTTCTCTAGACCAGCAGTAGAATCCAATGTTAAATTCCACAAAATTAGACTTACTGGCCTACCACAATTTGCTCTCTATCACACTTATGCAGTCTCAGTGGGTTTGCACTGGGTTAAGTGAGGACAGACTCTGATTCAGGGAATCTAATTTCATGATGATTTATAATATAAATGCAGTGGGGCAGAATGCACGGATGAAATTGACGGCAAAATATGGGACCAAACGTACTTCAGTCTTTAAAAGTCCATTACCATGATTGGATTGTATAATCCAAAATAAAAGCATTCCATTTTTTAATGCATTCTAGTGTATATCATGTATTTGTGTAGCCGGATGTACTAAGCTTCTGTTTACATTACATAAATTGTTTGGCTGGGAACAAAAAGCAGTGCAAAAAATGTTCCCAAGAGTTATTTTGGTTCTTTGTTTACAGATTAGCACCACTGAGTGTCATTGACAATATTTTTCCCCCTCATATTACTAAAATAAAATAAAAAATGACAAGCTCTGGATCTAAAGCACCAGCATTTCTCCATAAAGAAATCTAATTTCAGGAGGTAGTGCCTACTTCTTTCTATGAGCAGGTGGCTTCCAAATAAACTGTGCGCAAAACTATATTTACCCTATTAACTACATTTTTACTACCATATTCCCTTGAATTTAAGATGACCCTAAATATAAGACAACCCCCCAATAATTAGATTCTGTATATGGAAAACCTGTTTTAATTTTCCATGTATAGAATCTAATTATTGGAGGGTCACTTTTAATTCATCCCCCCACCAACGCAGGGGGGCAAGCAATAGAGGCAGCAGGTGGTCTGAGGAGGCCAAGCAGCTTGCTACTTGCTTGTGCTTGCCCCTCTGCCACATTTACCCCCTGTCTGTGCACCCCTCCTAAAGCCTTGGGCCCTCCCTTCACCCTCTGATTCCCCTCCCCCCCAGCATCTGCTCAACCCTTCTCCATGAAATGGGGGAAAAAGCTAGGGTGACCACCTATTCAAAATGGAAAAGCAGGACACATGCCCACCTCTCCCCTTCCCACCCCCCTGCCAGAGGCACAGCAGGAGCCAAGCCAAGCCAATCCAAGCCAACTGAGGGCAGATGCAGACTGCCCACTCAGGGCACCACACCCTACTGCCTTTCCCTTGAGAGCCCCATGCCAGCAACAGCAGGGGGCACAACTCCGTCACCACTGCCCCCGCAGCTGCCAGGTGGGCAGGGAGCACACAGCACCCAAGGAAAAGCAGCAGGGTAGGGAGCCTCAAGCCCGTAGTGAGCAGCCTACAGCTGCCCTCACCCCACACAAATCTGAGGGGGCACATGCCCTCCCATGTCCCTACCCCAGCAGATGCATACAGCACCCAAGAACCTCCCCACAGACTCATGAGCCACCCATGGCTCCATCTCCCTCCCCACCCCAGCCCCAGGCCATGTGCATTGCCCTGGGTGGGCAGTGCCCCCATCCCCACTCCCTTCCTCACCATAGGGACCCTCAATCTGCCCCCTCCCCCTCCACAGATTTACTTGCTGCCTGGCTGTATTCCTGGCCACATACATGCATGCGGGCACACACATGCACATGGTTTTCCCCCCCACCTCCCTGCTCCTGGCAGCCCCTTGCAGGCTAGAACACTGCCAGCCTGCAAGGGGAAACCCAGTGTTTTCTGATCCCTGCATGATACTGCAAATCTGGAACAAATGCTGTCCTGCATTCATACAGCCCAGGACCAGGACTTGATGTTTCCATTCCAGGACTGTCCTGCCCAATTAGGGACAGGTGGTTACCCTAGAAGAGGCTGCAGTGGAGAGATGGTGGGGTGCAGAGGCAGCGGGGATGGAGGGTGGGGAGGGCAGGCAGCAGCTATAGCTATAGCCCCATCCCCAGGTATAAGCTGGAACTCAAGCCACAGCAGCTGCCTGTCCCCCTCCTCCCCTGCACTACCACCACCCTCATACATGATTCTAAGATCAAGGACTTTTCCCCTGCCATGTTACCTAGGGGGGAAAAAAACCTCATCTTAGTATTGAGTAAACATGGTGGTAATTGTGTCTTCATACTCTACCACCACATACCAACCAATCTGAAAGTTATGAGGGTAGAGCCAAGAGTGCCTTACCAAGAAATCATGCTAGCCATCATATAAATACATAGTAAAAGTTGGTGCTTGCTTAAAAAAATCAAGACAGCCAGAGAGTAGATAGGGAACAGAGGCACTAAGTAACGTTCCCAAGGTCACAGAACATGTCATGATACAGCAAGAACTCTCATTCAGGTCTTCTGAGTGCCAGTCCCTTACCATGGCCATATGACCACAGTGCTTCTCAACCATCACAGTTCCTAAGATTCTCTTCAGGACCTTCCTCTCTGTCCCTAGGTCCCTCTGGGCAGAGGGTCATACTGATCTCATTCCTGGCAAAAACCATGCCTGCCATATTGGCTAGAGACAGACATTCAAAAAGCCTGAACCTGAATTGATTCAATCTTTGCAGGTTAATCAACCTGACTAGGCTAAATCAGTTTTGTAACCTGGCAGACATCTCAGAAATGCAGGTACATGCCTGCAGTGGCTTAGGCTAGAAGCTGGAGAGTGCTAAAGCCACCCTCCCTTCCTTCCACAGCATGGAGCTGAGGGGGAGCATAGCCAGGTTCTGGCAGGATGCTGTGATTAGCCCAGCAGGGAACTGATAGCAGTGTTTATCACACAATTAAGAAAACAACAGAGGTACATTACCAGCTGCTTGCTGATTCTACCTGTTGATTCAGCAAGGACCGTAGCCAGCATGTGGTCTGCTAGCTAATACACAAACACCTCCTCAGCAAGGCAGAGAGGAGGGGGAAATTCTTGATTAGCAGGGAGTGGTGAGAGGGAGGAGCTGCAACCAGGAAGCAGAGGGGAGGGGCCAGCCCTGCTGTGGAGCAGAGAGCCCTGCTCAGCCCAGAGAGCATGCCAGGATGCTGGGGATCCCTGATTTATTTTAAACCAGCAGGGGTCCGGGACAGACACTGCATAAACTGGTTTGAGCCAAATCAGTTAAGTCTGATACTACATTCAACCTGGTTTATCTCAAACCGGTTTCAGCCATTCTCAAACTGGTTTATGTGACAAGTTTAAACCAGTCTCTGATCATTTAAACCAGTTTGTGTGTAATGCCTGTCCCTAGCCATTGAGTCAATAAAGTTATCTCAGGCCTAAATTACCTGAGAAATGGTTAGTATATGTCGTTAGGGTAGAATTATTGTGCATGTTTGTGCATCTAAATGGCAGCTTTCTAGCCCCATAAGTGCCATTTTTGGCACTTGCACACAGGTAGCAGTTCTACTTTTCCAACAGATGTGTTAAGACTGTATCCATGAATTAAACACATGCAGCAGGCTGGCTAGGAACACACATGGCTATTTCTGCACACCTATTGTGGATATGTACCAATGTGTCCTAAAAACACACAGGCAGCCAGAAACCCATCAATAAAAGTCAGACAAAGAAAAAACATTCCCTTGTTTTAACCTCAACAACTGAGTAGTTAGGGCACTTGCCTAGTAAGCCAGATCCACATTCTCAGGCCCTTTTGCCTAAAAGGGCTTTGAACTTGCAGGTCTCTGACTTTCCAGCAAAGCACTCTATCTGCATACTACAGGTCAAGCATATGGGCTAATGAGGTGCTTACTGCCCTAAAAGGGAGTAGGCTCTGGATTGTAGAGCCTTCCTCCCAATGGAGCAGGATCACTAGGAAACCAGGTATTTCAGTGAAAAGAAACACGGGACAGATAATCCTTAAAAACCGCATGAGGAAGCCAAAAAAACTGGTTGAAATATTATTTCTAGCTGGAAAGTACATCATAAGGACATCTTGTTGCAATATTGGTTGCAGTAAGCACAGTATAAGCTGGAAATAAAAAAGTGCACAATTATCAAAATAAACGCCCCCCTCCCCAAATTCATGTCTCTGATTACTTGAATTGTTCTGACTATTCCAATACCAATGAGTGAACGAAAACTGCAGATAGAGCTATGTTGTTGCGTCTTAATGTTAAATAATGTGCTGTTCTACAGAAAACAAGGAATAAGTTATGTATAATTTGTTTTAATAAAAAGTACTGGCTCTGTCACTTGGGAATTAAATACAATTTGTTATATTTGGATATCATATTCTAGGTTTATAACTGCATTATTTTGTTTACTGAAAAGAAAAAGGAATGGGAAAAAAAGATTTTTTTAATTATTGCTAGTTATATGTTTATTTGTATATATACCGTAAAATGTTATTCTATTTGCTGATGCAGTTCTTTACATACTGTAAGATTCATCAAAAAGAATTAAAGGGCTTTCAGATGTAGTAATACTTTTTTCTGAGTAATATGAAGAAATTGAGCTGTAGCCCAAGTGTAGAACAATTGCTTCATAATATCACATTAAAATCTAATCCACAGACCTGGTCAACTGATTCATGTGGATGTGTAAATGTAGTGTAAAATGGCAGTTATAAGAGATGTTGCAACAGCATCTGGTATGAGTTCCGTGTGTTGGCATACTGCAAACATATGAAGCTTGACCTGTCAGTGAGCATATCTGGAATAAATTTGCCAAGTGATGTCAGCTGTACAAGTAATTAGGTTATTAGAATAAGCTTATTTGGTGGCTAGTTTTTATAGGAGCTGTTGAAACAGACTTGTTGAACTGTACTCAGAACAAGTCTGAAGATGGAAAAACAATATAGCTTTAAGCTATATTTACAGCTCCCCCATCCTTGGGCTCAAGATAGATAAGGCAAGTCATACGCCTTTTATTCTAGCCTCCTATGCAGAAGTAAGAAGTAGTGTAGGAAATACTACAGCAACTGTCACACCAAAAAGAATACTCTGTCATGCCAGTTAGTTAGAAAAAAAGATCTAAACTTGCTCAGAGCAAAGCAAGGCCTTTTTAGGACCAAATCCCTAGAAATATACCTGTACTACTAGGTTGAAAAGTTGGGCATATGCACAACTTATGTGTTGTGTCAGGGTTGACAGTGTAGTTTTGCTACGAGGTTAGAAAATGGATTTGTGTAGGATGGTTTGGATAGGAATGATCCTGCTTCAGTCAGGGGATTGGAATAGCTCAGTGGTGCTCAACCTTTTCTTCTAGCAAGCTAGATGGGCAGCCTCTGCAGGCCTTATCCAGCCAGATCCACACATCCAGCAGACTCAATCCAGTGTCAAAGGCAGGTGTAGCAGGGCTCATCTGGCCACAAAGGTGGGGGCATGATCAAGGATGAATCCAGCCCCAAAAGCAGAAGCGCCATGGCCTGGCCCCAACTTCGCTGGATGAGAAGAAGGGAGGCATGGCCCAGCCTCACAGGTGGTAGCAGGCATGGCCCACCCCCAACCTAGCTGAGCAGGGGTGGGGTCCAGCCCACCAGGGGAAAGGAGTCATAGACTAGCCCCAATTTGGCTGAACAGAGGGAAAGGGTCATGGTCCAGACCTATGGGGGAGGGAGGGAGGAGAGAAGGGAGCATAAGCTGGCCCCCTACTATATGCACAGAGGTAAGAGACATGGCCCAGCCCCAGTCTGGCCATGCCAGGTGAGGGTCATGGACCAACTGCAGCCCACCGTGTAGGGCTTGGGAGTTTGGCAGTGGAGAGAAGTGGCGGTATTAGCTGCCACTGCTCCCCGACTGGCAAACTTCCCAACCTGTGGGGAGCCCCACAGGCCAGATGCCAAGGGTCTACAAGCCATATTTGACCCATGGGCTGGAAGTTAAAAACCCCTGGACAAGCTGACCTATAGAGGTCCCTTCCAGCCCTACTTCTCTATGATTATAATTCTAAGTGGTCATAGGATCAAGGCCATAATGGCCCAAGATAAATTTAGTCATGTAAGGGCTATAAATTAGAAAAATTATTATTGTAGTTCTTCATATATCAAACAGCAGTTTTATGGTCAATGAAAATGTGTTCTTATTTAACCAAAGTCCACAGGTACTTTTTCTGAATTTATCTAGGGTCCTCCTACATTTACATTTATTTTAGTGAACTTATTTTTAAATCAAAGCCTTGTTTAGGTAACAATGTCTTTTGACAACCTTCAAAAATAAAGCCTGTGGGGAAACTGGATGTTTTAATGGGATATAGAACCCTTTATTAGGGGTTATAAAGGCGAGAACAGGTTATGAAGTCAAATGCAGCTGAAGCTGGAAATGGCCTGTTAGCATGCATTACTGCTGTAAGTCTCAGAAAAGAGACTGATGCAGTTAAACAGTAAACTTCTTTTTCCATGCACAAAGAGGTGTTCCTCCAGGTAAAAGTCAAGGTGTGTTGGCAGGGTAGTAGAAGAAGCTTGCACAGCTCTGTAGAAGTTTAGTGGTAAAAGGAAGTCAGTTTCCAGGACTAGCAGTTGCCTAACTACTAAATGAAAAAATAATTAAAACTAGAATTGATGTTTGCTTAGTAATTTGATAAGCAGTCACTAAGAAAAGATATTTTTGTTTGGGAACAGACGTGATCTGCCCACAATTTCTTTTACATTTTTTTGTTATTGAATCTAATGAAATAGTATTCATCAATAAAAAATTGGTGGCTGAATTTCTGCACCAATCATCAAATAAGTCTGCAGGGTGTTTCCTCAATCATTTCCAAGCTCTCTGGCCCAGTTCTTTTATTCAGTGTATATGCGTCACTGCCATCTCTAAGCCATGTGTGTTAATGTGTTGAACTGTCAACACTGTAACAAATAAATCGCATCCCCCACCTCTGGGTGCTCCTAAATCCCTTACTATAGAAGGGGTCATGTGCTTGCAGAGAAGAATGGAATATCCCAACACCCACAATTCTTTAGCCCAGCACAAGTCTCCCCCTACCTCAACAAGCTTCTACCTACCTTAAACTGTTTTCTTGGGAGAGCCCTAACAGTCCTTAGCCAGGGTGTTCAAGAATTAATCAGTAGGGCTGTTCACCTACCCTGTGGAATCTTTAAGGGAGAACAATAAGCCCTTTCCTCTCTTCAGGGAGGCACTTCTTTATTTTCTTTTCCCTTAACATTTTTCTTTTCATTGCCTCACTAAATTCCACTCATTTTTTTCTCCCCACACTTCACATGCAAATGTGTTATCCTCACTCTTGTGAAGGTCCTGAGAGTCATGAGTAAACTTTCAGAAGAGAAGATAGGCCACCAACCACCCCCATATAATTATTGCAGCAGTAAAGATACAGTGAAAACTTTTGAGGCTTCAACTTGGCTCTTCATTCAGCAAAAACAAAAAAGTATGAATATTTTCACAAAATGAAATGGCATCAAAAAAGCTTCAGAAATCTTCTCTTCAAAAACTTTGAGACTGATGCATCTCCGCAAAACATTTTGGCTTCTTTAACGAAAGACTACATTTTTATGCAAAATTATTTTTTACAAAATGTCCCAACCATCTCTGCTCTCAGCATTTTGCTTGCTCTGTGTGGTAGCTCTTAGGGTTATGTAGCTAGTCTTTTTTAAACTCAAGTCACAGTACCCATCAGGACACTTCAAGTCCAAATAGGACTGATAGCAGGTCTGATTCAACCTACTGCAATAGCAAGTCTTGATTTGGGGAATTAACTTCAAGACTATACATATTCTATTTCTCTTTTCCTCCTGCAATGCCAGTTTTCCCTCAGTTGGGTTTGAGCGCACACGCAGAAATAGGTGAATCACAGAAAGTGGTCATTTAGATTATTTTGGTTGCAGAATCCTTCATATCAAAGCTAGTTAAAAGTGATGTATTAGCTGACTATCTAAGATCCAAGAAAATAGAATCAACTCCCAAATGAACCACTTAGGGTACATGTACACACATGTAGCTCCCCACTGCAACTCAAGGCACTTCACAGAAAGTGCCATAAGTTACAGTGACCCCGACCCAACAGACATTCACTGTTTGGTATGGGGCAATTGAGCTCCACTTTGGAGCCGATCCAGCGGAAGATACTGTGCGTCTGCAGCCTCTCTCCCCTAGCCCTGACCTGCCCCTGCCACCTCCAGTGCTGTCTTCAGGATGGGAGAGGGAAAAGGCAGGGGAGGGAGCCTTTTCCGGGGCTTACTCAGCCTGGACTTAGGGGGGGGGGGAGTTGATTGGGCTCATGCACAGGGACAAACAGAAGTTAAATGAAGGTGCTCCACTTTGGAGCACCTTCATCTGAACCCTTATTAAATTAAGGTTAATTTGTCATGCAATCAGACACTTTTAAGGTGCTCTGAAGCCATGTGCTTCTGTCAGGGCATGGCTGTACAGCACTTTGGGTGGCTAACTGCACAACAAATATCACATCTGTCAGTGACCTTAGAGATAGTTGTTTTGGTTTAGTTCACAGAACTGAAAGCTGAGAAGCTAGGAAATGAAGATTCCAGCAGGCGATCTGACACATTCCCTTTATGGCCTGCTGAATAGTCCCACTGCACTATAAAATAATTTCAGAGTAATAGGAAAGTCTAGCAAGAATGTATCCAATTCAATGAGAACAGAGATTCCAAAAGAGTTAACAGAATCACAAGGTGAAAAGCTTCTGGCTCTGCCAAAAGGAAAGTTATTTCCAGTAACTGACTTCACTGAAACTGTACAGAACAATGAAGCTAGAGAAAAGTTATTCCACTGAAAAGGAAGGAATATTCATTTTCCCCTGGATTTCTATCAGCCTGAAAAAATAAAAATCTTGAATGCTATGGGTTTCAATGTACAGTCCACTGAAATGTGGTGGCAGCCATTGAATACTGATTGGTATTCCTCTTAATTGAGATGGAGAAATAAAATACCCTTACACACAAAAGGAAGCACCTTTCCTAGAAACACAGCTGGGCACATTCTTGCTAAACATTAAAACTATTTGCTGCTATCAGAGTAAGTAACAATTTGTCACACAAGCAATATTTGTTACTCTTGTGATTAGCATGTTTACATCCCATTAACTTCACCAAATGGAATTTTTATTAGAGTGTTGACTCTCCCCAGCCACAGGGTATTGCGGACAGGATTATGCCCAGCTGTGAAAGACTATACAGAATGTAGCTACAGACATTACATTAGAAAACACAGACAGACCTTCAGCGAGATCCTGGCCAGCATCTCCAAGAAAAAAGAGAAGAAACAGAGACAGAACCAATACTTTGATTACTCTGCTTATATCTGATGGTGCAAGAGCCATCTCCTCTTGAGAATCTAGTCTCTCTCCACCTCCCAGTCTTCCTTTTCTCTCAGCAGAAAACATCTTTGCTGCCTTGCCCATGCCTTTTCATTTCCAACTCCCACTACTATTTTTTTATTTGAGCTTTGCATCTGTGCAGTCTCTTGGGAGACCGCTTGTACAAAAGAAACTAAAGCTGCGTTGTATTGCACAGTAGGACTTTCAATTCTTTAACTGGGACTTTCAAAAGCACACATTCTTATTCATTCTCTACCATAGACTTCTCTACTACAGACATAAGTTCACATAAGCTGGTATAAGTGATCCAAAACCAGTTGAAATCTGTAAAACAGCAGAAGTTCAATGCACATAAACCACTTTCAAAATGATCGAAACCAGTTTCAGATAAACCCGGATGGATGTAGAATCAGACTCAACTGATTTAAGATTAAATTGGTTTACTGAACTTCTGTCCCAGATCCACTCCTGACTTAAGTCAACTCACAGTACCATAGCATGCTTGGATGATTTGCACCTCCCCCGCAAACCCCTCCCGCAACAGGGTGGGCAAGCTAGTTTTCGCCCAAGCTGTCTGTTCCAGCCCAGCAGGAAGGCATGTGCCCCCAGCTTCTGGCCTGAGCCACTGCAGGCATGCAGCTACATTTCCAGAATCAAAAGTGAATGTCTGTTCACTTATTTATCAGTTCATTCTACATAGCTTGGACTAACCTGCAAAGATTGAATTGATTCAGCTTCAGGCTTTTCAATTGTCTGCGCTTAGCCCAAAGGATAAGGTTATGCTAATGTTGAGCACCTCATTAAGTCCTGCCCTCCCTTTTGAACATATGTACATAGAAACTTTAATGTTAAATTCCTTTTATACCCTTAAATTCTAAGCCTTAACACTACTTTAACATAGGATATTAAAAATCAAATGAATAAAAACATAATTCAATAGCTACAGCAATAACACAGGGGTATATCATGTAAACAGTAACTACAATTTGAATTATATAAGCAACTCATAGATGACAGTGGCAGTTTCTACACTTAAATTCAGTTTATTAGGGAAAGGCACTATATGGAAAAAATCTGCATTAGATTCAATGTATTGCAAATCATAATTAATAAGTACTTTAAACAAATTAATATTTATACAAAAATGCCACTTATTAGGGCAACAATTATGGAATTAGGAGCTCAAGGCTTACTGCATCAATCAACCATTTCCACTTATTGTTATTTCATGTTTCTAATGTGGCAGTGCTCCAAGGTTACCACAGTCAGATCCTTGGTCCCATTTTACATGGGATTTTACAGGAATTATTTACATGGGAACACTCAGGTGATTTAAGGCAAGCCCACTAAAGGAGTACAGTCAACGGGTGCATCCACACATGCAGGGATGTGCACTTGCAGCAGCACAAACAGGAGTGGCACAAATTTGTGCTGGAGATTTTTGCCTCAGCACACATACCTGAACATGCACTTTGGTGTGGGGCAAATTGTGCCACTTGGAGCAAACTGACCCTGCCCAGCTCCCCCTTGATCTTCAGCTAGTGGGAGCTAGAGCCTGAGACCAGCACCTGTGCTGGCCCCAGCTGTATAAAAAGCTGCCCTGGCAAACAGCTCAGGGCTACTTGCCCTCAGGAGCTTCTGAGGTCATCCCATGAGCCACTGGGGACCTCCATGGAGCCGTCACCACAGGTGCGTATGTGGCAAGCTTCACGGACACCCCGGGCTCCTGCCCCTTCTGAGTGCAGAGGGAGACCCTGGCGCACATGACCCTTGAGTGCGCTAGGCTGCAGCCCCTCCACCTCCAGAACCTCCTCTTTCACCCCGCATCTTTTTGTTTTTGGTCACCCCATCTGCAGCCCTACCAAGTCCCGTAACCTCTTGGTCAACCTCCTCCTGTCCCAGGTCAAATGGGCCCTGTACTTGACCAGGAAGGAGGCTCTGGCCAGGAAGGTGCCCAGAAACTGCGGGGCTGCTTTCCTCTGACTTATCTGTGCATGTTTCTGAGCAGAGCACCAGCATCCACTGACTCCTTGAATGTCTTTGAGGACCAGTGGGTGCAGCTGAGGGGGCTCTGCTCAGTGTCCCCCTCAGGCGCACTTATTTTCACATTTTGACCCTTTGACCCACACAACACTCCTGTCCTGGTTTTTTCATTAGTTGTCCCAAGTATTTTATTGTGTCATCCATCCATTGGCCCCATACAATAGGGGCTATTAGTTAGCCGTGTGGGGCCCAGGGGCCACAATAATTGGGTGATATAAATAGTGAGGAGCTTCTGAGGCCCAGCCAGGTGGTATGTGAGGATACTACCTCTTGTTCCAGGTGGACTGCTGAAGCAGCCCTAACCTGGAGTGGCCCCTGCACCCTCTAACCACTGCAGCAGTCCAGCAGTGGGGGCTGCTACCACCTGGCTGGACCTGCTGCCACCTGTACAATGTAGGGTTTGTGGGGGTGAGATTGAGGGGGGGGAATGGGGCTTGTGTAGGGGCTTGGGGTTTGTGGCTAGATATGTGCATAAGGGGTTTGTAGAGTGGTTTGGGGAGACTGCTCAGGAGGGGTGGGTCTCCTGCCCCCCTGTAGAGCTCACCAACAGCCCCCACACAGGGCACACAGCCCCCACCACAGCAGCAGCTGCCGTGGGGTGCTCAGGGCCTGCTGCTGGCAGAGCACGCCCCCCAGCGCACTGCAGCCCCAGCCGCCTCTGACCCAGCACCACCTGTGCCACATGTCACAGGTCAAGCCCAAGGCCATGCGCCTTCGGCCAGAACCAGACCACTTTTGTTGTCACCCGGGGTCCCGGCACTGCATAGCCCCTGTGAGCATCAGGCCAAGCCAGGTCCTGCCTCCAAGTGTCCCACGTGCTGTTGGGCCAGGCTTGTTCCATGGAGGCAGGACCCAGCACCGCCCTCACGCATGGCCCCTGTGAGTGGTGGTGAGACCCTGGGTTACAGCCAGAGTGGCCATGTCCTGCCTAAAGGTGCACGGCCCCAGGCTGGGCCCATGCTATGTGGTACAGGCAGCACCATATGCCTGGTGGCCAGGGCCATGCCACGCTGCCCTGTGCCACAGGGACATTGTCAGGAGGGCCCTGAGTGCCCCAATGGCTGCTGCAGGGAAGCTGTGAGCTGTGCAGGGTGTAGGCGGAGGACCCACCCCTCCTGAACAGCCCACTACCCCCACACAGTCCCCCACACCCTCACAGCCCCCCTCCAGTCCCTTCGTACCTGGGACACAATCCAGGTTCTGGTCACGCTGCAGCCTGCACCACTTCTATTTGCCCCATGCGCTGAGGCAGTGTGCTGGAGCACTGGGGCGAGGGGCAGCCATAGAAATGCTCTGGCCACCTGCCAGAGCATCTTTGGAGAACCCCACCTCTGGTTGCTTCAAGGCATGCTACAGGAGCGTGCCTTGCCCCACTTTTTTTTCCTGCAGGTTTGTTTTGTGGGTTGTTTTTTTTTTTTTTAACTACCTGGATTTCCAGGTATCAAATTTGGAGCCCACACTGCAAATATGCAGCACAGGGAACATTTTGTTCTCAGCATGCCTCTTGCGGCATCTCAAACTACTTTGAGACGCCACAGGAGGCACATGTGCACTCGTCTAGACACATCCAATGTGTCTAAAATAAAGAGTGCTGGATCCCCATCTGGACATAAGTAAGTGATGGCAATCTTAAAGGCTACTTTACACCCGAGCAGGAGCTTCCACATGAGTGTTTAATGTGCTTAAATTTATGTGCTTTGATTTTACACCTTTATTTGATTTAGCGTAACTTTCCTGAGAATCCTTTGGAACCATGTGTGAAAGGCTAGCTGGCAGTGACTTAGCTCAGGGGTTTTGAAAGGGGAAAAGATGATTGGAGGACTTGGGATTCCCTTTCCTCACCAATCGGGCCCCAGAGACTCACCCTCCATGTCCCCTGATTGGCCCCTTGGGTCACCTGGAGGGGCATAAAAGGGGCAGCACGGCTGACTCAGGAAAGAGACCAGTGAGGGACCACAATGAAGGAGCTGGCAAGAGCTGAGCCAGCAGAGCAGCAGCAGTTGCCCCAGAAGAGCCTGAAGGAGTGAGACCTGCAGGCAGCACTGGGGTCCTCAGCAGCACGGCGTGTGGCTGGCAGAAGAGGTTCCCCACTGGGCTCCAGGATGCCCTATGAGAGGCTGTGGCCAGCAGGAGAGGCTCCCCAGCTCCAGCAAGATCTGAGCAATGACCTGAGAGGCTCCCAGCTCTGCTTCCGGTTCCTCCAATCAGAGGCCAGGCAGCTCAACATGAGGCTGGAGCTCTAGGAAGGTCAAGACCCCTAACAGCATAGAGCAGTGTTGGCACTAGTGGCTGGGTGGCAGAGTTTCTGCCTTCCATGTGGGAGATCTGAGTTCAAGTCTCAGCTTTGGTGACTTGGGGTGAGTGAGCTAATGAAGAGAAGTTCTTGTTGCAGTGGAGAGGGGCCCTTGTGTTCTCCCCCTCCAGGTACCTAGGCCCTATATTCCTTGTAATTTGACATTTTGTATTGTGTGTCTTTTGTATCTGCAGTAATACCAACTAGTATTGTTTGTTCTGCTGTTTGTGTTTTACATTTTGGTTAACCCTGTCTTTTGTCAACTGGATAAATATGTCTATGATTGTAAGTGTCTAACCTTTGTTGAATCCTGCCCCTTTGGGGCATTGTAGTATCCCCTATACCCCCCCGGTTTATACTGGTTATGTTCCCAGTATTGTTAACCATGTACCTTTTAATGAGGGAAATCCCCATTGGTGGTCTGGCTCTGCTCTATAGGGGGAGGAAAGTCCCTACACCTCCTACAGCACTTATGCACCTGCTTTGATCCCTTCAATTGGAGAGGGGGTACCTCTTGGAGTACCACCCGGGTTACACATGGATACAAAGGAAAACCTGGGACAAACCCTTATACAATGTCAATTTTAACAGCTCTCTGGACACCAACTGAAAATCTGCCCCATGGTCCTAGCCCAGGACCTTTTTTCAGTACCAAAAGGTGACATCCTGCCTCAGTCCCTCTGAAGACATCAAGAACTTTCCAATTAGCATCAATACAGCCAGGATTTCATTCCTATATATTTGACCCAACTTATTGTTATTCTTTGCAATATAATTAATGATCCTTGCAATCAACTACTGACCCTATCTTTTTAACAAACATGGAATGTTCTATTTTTATGTCCAGATAAGACTATTAAAATAGACAAAAATAGGAGTATTTGTAAAATAAGATAAAGCAGCTATTTAAAGAACCACTGCCATAGTCTGGCAAAAATAAAAAATATTTCAATTAAAGCCTTAAGTCACCAGGCAGGATTCCTCCCAGCATTACTGCACATTAGAATATCTAGTGCCCCAGAGAGAAGATTTTGTCCTTCACACTCAAGCCAAGGTGACTTCCTGATTAATTCATTCAGTGAGGACACCATCCTTTTTGTGACATTACCACTGACTGATGGCTTCATTAAGGGGACAAAGCAGGAAGAATTGGTCTTATTAGGATAAAGCTTGTTAGGACGAAACTGATTTGTGTGCGAATGCTTTGGGCTTGAATAATCCCCCCCCTCCATAGAAAAAACTTGTGAAGAGAGAAAAATTGCTCAGTAACTCCAAAGTTTAAACTTGTGTTAGTGGTATATCATCCCTACCAGAGAAAGATTTTCCAGGTCTACCAGTAGAAATAGAGTCTAAATGAACAGACTTGCCAAGACCCATGGGAAATCACACAGATCTTAAGGCATCTACCCAGGCCCTTAGCTCTGTCACCTCAATCTTCTTTCCTTTAAGTTTGAAATTCTCTGAGGAGTGATGTTGCCACTTTATGCTTGCCCGTGTTTCTGCCTTTATTCAAAAAAGTGCATTTCCACTATTAGCCACAAGCGGATTTTAGAAATCTCTAGCATAAATTTCCACAGATAAATACAGGAGTCTGCTGCACAGATCAGTTCTCCTCCAGCTCCCCCTTCCTTTCTGGCTAAACATTCCCCCTCCAACCTGGGAAGCCACAAGCAAACTGGCAATACACATGGACTTTCATGGTCAGGGCGGGAAATGTTGCTACAGCTCCCCTCCACCACTTTAAATGCTTGCTAGCTATATTTGTCTGGCAATTCTTGTTTTTTTTCTTTCCTTCCACTTAACTCAGATGGTAATGGGATGCTGCCTTAGGTAATGATGGCACCCAGACAAAAGTATAAAACAAAGTTTTGTTTGAGCAAGCTACAAATCCCTTGACATTTCATGATCCAATTAATCAGCAACGCACGGCAGGAAATGATTTTCAGAGACAGTTGCAAACCTCTGATGCATTATACAGCACAAATAAGACTAAGCAAGGGTTGTAATATAAAGCAATCAGTGAGGGAAACAATCATTATCATCATGAAACACACACTGAAACTTATCTTTAAAGTTAAACAATCACTTGCAAAAAAGGCAGCAATCTTTCCCTCATGCCTTGTCTGGATTATTTTATTGCTTTTGATCACCAAATCATCGCTTCAAAACAGGCATCTGCTGTTTCTTTACTGACATTAACGGCCAGCCTGAAAGCCTTGTAATGTGCTCAGCCAACTCAAACCATTTCACAAGGATATTAACATTTTTGTTGTCTGTAGTCCATTAAATGTTCACAACCTGCCCTTGCCTTTTCTAGAAGAAAGTTAAGATACTAGCAATTGAAGCAAAACATGCTGGACACACTTAAAAACTGTATTATACCTATAGAGAGACAGTCTATTAACTCACTACAGCTACAGATCTAGCCTTGGATGACTAATATTTTGAATGTTCCCCAAAACACAAATTCCCCACACCAGGTGCTAAAGCCCTAGCAGCCAACATAGCATGGCAAAGTACCAGTGGTGGTAGCTGCAGATTCTACTTGGAAGAAGGACAAAAATTATCAAACCTCTAACAGCTGTTACCAGAGTAAAGTAAATCTACAGACAGGCAATAATCACTAAATAAACAGCAAGTAATCAGAAGTATAAAAAAAACATGATATTGTACAATATTATCTTATTTCATATCATCCCCCTCCAGATTTCCATTCTAGATTTCCATATTAATTAGTCTACTGAAGCATAATCATCTCACAGTAGCATACAATATTAAAGCCAAACCACAATTCACAGCCTGTAATGGGAAAAAAAGTGAAAATAACTGTAAATGAAATGCTCTAGAAATTGTCCCTCACTAAAATATTTTAAGATGTGTACTTGCAAAACATTACATTAAATGCAATGGTATAGCTGGATGATATTACACATACACAAACCAGGAAGTTTAAAGTATGGTTCATGCACATTATCACATGTATGAACTGGACATATTACATTTTCTACAGACCAAATCCTGGATCAATACCTAGTCATCCTAGGTGCTCTTCATCCACATCTCTCAAGTCAGTAAAAACATCACATGCTCAGCACTTCTCGGAGCGGAGTAAAGACTTCCAGTATGGATTTTACATCATTTCGCTACTTTAATATACTTAGAGTAGGATTTGACCAACAGTATAAGGCAAAAAGGCAAAGTGAGTATAAACAGCAATGCTAAACTTAAAGTTCTCTATATAATTAATCTTATTGGCACAAGCAAAGTTGTTTGACTGTGGGTTACCACAATGCAATGAGGCATACACTCAGGAAACAAGTACACACTGACCAGCAGTAGGATATAGTTTGCTGCTGGCTGCCAAACCTGCCTGGCTAGGGACAGACATTCAAAAAGCCTGAATTGATTCAATCTTTGCAGGTTAGTCTAACCTGACTAGGCTGAACTGGTTTGAAACTGGACAGAGATTCTCTCTGGACTGAGGAAATTCAGGCATATGCCTACAGTGGCTCAGGCTAGAAGCCCGGGGGCACTAGAGCAGCCCTCCCTTCCCTTCTGCAGGGAGCTGAGCTGAAGGGGGCATGGCCAGGCCCCAGCAGGACTCTCTGATTAGGGATGTCTGCCTGCACGATCCCAGACTTTCCCCACTCACTGCTCAAGGGGCAGGTGTGTTCCCAGCCCCCAGCCTAGCACTCTGAGGCAAGGGCAGCGCATGCAGTGCATGCATCTGTTGATAATATGGAGCTTTTTAATTTCCCTCCCTGCTTCGTCATACTGTCTGCAGCAAACTGACAGAGGAGGAAGCCAGCAGGAGAGAAGGGGGGCTGATAACAGTCTTTATCACCCAATTAGTAAAACAATAGCCTCTCTCCACATTACTTCAAACTCCTTAAACAGCTTACCAATTGACCTGTTGGTTAGCTCCAAATAGCCCTAAGCAGTCATTGTCTGCCTGTCCTAGTGAAATTGGAGAGACACAGACACCTCTTGGCATTAGCTAGTATACCACATGCTGGCTATAGTCCCTTCTGTGGCAGAGGAGGAAGGGATCTCTGCTTAAGCAGCGGTGGGCAGGGGGAAGCCAGCAAACCCTGCTGTGCCTGCAAGTCTGTGCCAAGCTGCAGCCAGGGAGCAGAGGAAAGGGGCCAGCCCTGCTGTGGAGCAGAGCCCCACCCAGCCCAGAGAGCATGCCGGGATGCTGTGGGACTCCGATTTATCTTAAACCAGCAAGGGGTCTGGGACAGAGGTTGCATAAACTGGTTGAGCCAAATTAGTTAAATCTGATACTACATTCAAATAGGTTCATGTCGGTTTCAGCCATTTTCAAACTGGTTTATGTGCACTGAACATCTGTTCTGTTATAGGTTTAAACCAGTTTCTGATCACTTAAACTGGTTTATGTGTAATGTCTGTCCCTAGTCCCTAAGGTCATACACAGCCCTCTTCCAGTAGACCAAGTTATTTGGGGATGTAGTGAGCCCCACTCCTTAACAATCAAAAAGCAATTTCATGACTACTTACACAGAAAGAAGAAAAGGCCTACACTTTCTCTTCCCCACTTAATGCTTGTAAACATACAAGTTAGTTTTAAGCTGACATGTTCACAGAGGGTTCTCACTGTCTCCAAATTTCTTACTCTTGATAAGCCAATTTAAAATTATATCTTCAAGGATCTATTTCAACTTTGTGTTTAGATCAGGCCTTACATAAACACAGCAAAGGAGTTTTAACCCTAAAAGTCCATACAATATAGTCTAGTTAATTTGCAGTGAAAACCATAAGCTTTGATTTCCCTATTTTTGTACTATAAAATTAGTCTTTCACATTTAATTGCCCAGTTTAATAAGAAATAAACACTTTTAAAAAATGGGGAGCAGTTGCATTTTGAACTAATGATCTTTGCAATCAACTACGAGCTATCAAATTTAGCTCCGAGTTACACTGAAATAAATGTAGATGTTGACATTCAGCTTACATTCTTGTAATTCTGAGTATTGTAACTCCATTTATGTGGAATCCACAGACTACTGAAGTCAATAGTAAGGCAACTATTAACTTCAGTGGCCTTCGAGTCAGACCACTACTGCTTTTCTGACATAAGAGCCATCTTGGTATAACAGACAAGGTTCTTTGGGTGAATCCGATATCTTTTATTAGACCAACTTAAAATAGTTGGAAAACAATTTTTTAGCAAGCTTTTGGGTTTAAAAACCCTTTGTCAGGCTGAAGAAGTCTCTGCAGTCGACGTGTGCTCCTCCTGGATGGAATGAATAGTAAAGAAGCCAGAGGCTGGGCTGGTATGCATGCAAAACAGGCAGTCAGTGAAGATGTAAATTGAGGAGTCAGTGGGTGAGAGACAGGCTGGGGCATGGAGAAGGGGAATGAATGTAGCAGTTAAATAGTGGAGAGGGACCTGGGGAAGAGCACCCAGGAAGAGCACACACCAACTGCAGACTTCCTCAGCCTGACAAAGGGTTTTTAAACCCAAAAACTTGTGAAAAAAAAATTTCCAACTATTTAAGTTGGTCTAATAAAAGATATCAGATTCACCCATAGAACCTTGTCTGCTTATGTCCTTAGACCAACACAGCTACAACCTACACCTCTGTTATCTTGATATAACTGAGTTAAGTGTCATAGAAAAGTACTGCTGGTAGGGACCTCCATAGGTCATCTAGTCCAAACCCCCCTGAGGCAAGATCATCCTTATACAAATCATCCTATACAAATCCATTGCCTAACCTATTTGCAAAACTAAGTGCACATGAATAAATCCACAGTTGCATGTAAAAGTATCATGACTGTATGCATAAAAATGTAGTTAAACACAATAATGGGAGCCATAAAAAGGGATTTGTTTATTCCAGTTCTGTACAGCCCCAAACGCACAGTCAGTGCTTGGCAAACAAAATAAAGATAAATATATTTGCTTTATAAAATGTTACTGTTTATCAAATTGTTAGCTTTTCCCTTCCCATTTTCTTCATGTTTCTATTATAAAATATTGTTTAACAATCTATTTTCTGAAAACAGTGTTCCAAAATCTATTATTTGCATCCAGTGTTGCTTAGGTTTAAAGAAATACAAGCAAACCAAACAAACCTCATTCAGCTTGAAACAAGATTGTCATAGCAACTTAAAAACCATTTTAAGTTCTTAGGAGCTGTTTTGAGAAACTTCCATAAAAATTTCCTATAGCAAATATATATTCACAACAATAATCTAAGAATGTAGATGTTACTTAGAGTGAGGACCCAATTGTATAGCCTTCACATGTGACTGCCATATAGCATTCAGGATTGGCTCCATCTCTCACAAAATATAAAAGCCTTTTTGCATAAGCTTGTGAAATTCCAGTGTTCATCTTCCAGCCAATGTCCAGATATTTTTTATCAAATATAAATAAAGTATAATGGATAGCCTAGAAGTTGTCATATATCCATTAAGTGTAATTATTTTAACTATTAACTTTTATCTAGTACATTGGTTAAATTAATTTAATAAGGCTTGTACATAATTACATTTGGAAAAAGAAAAGATCTTACAGTAATTCTTTTATAGAGCTCTCCCTTGATAGCTCCATCTTCAAGAAACTGGCAGTCACTTTAGCTGAATAAAATGTAATTTTTAATCATGTGTCTATGAAAATCATTACAAAATTAAATTAAAAGTACTAAGAAAAATCAAATTACATTGTCCTTCATATGAAAGGAAGAGCCTTCTTTAACCCAGAATTCCATGCAAGAAGTTGGAATCCACCTACTTTTTTGGAAGATGATATTCCGCAAGCAATGTACCTAACCAAAAAAGTATCCAACTAAACATAGTACAACAATTAAACTTATTATACAGAAAACAGACAGCTTAGTTTGGACAGCCACTAGAATTCACCTAACCTATTATCTCTTTTTATTGGACATAAATGATGAGTTCTTGTTCAGTATGAGATGTCTCTGCAATACAGTTCTGTAAGGGTGAAATTCATCCAGAAACTCAGGGCCAGAGAAAGGATTAATAGCCTTGGAGTAAGCACAAGGAAGAGGAAATTCATCCCAGAACCATTGCACAAGGACAGAGGAGTAATGGGGATTGGATATGGCTCTTGAGCAGCCTTCAGGCTGTCATAGTTTTCACCTTCTCTCATCGTCACTGACACAGGCTTCAGAGTTAGATGCGTCTCCCAGAAGGTTCATGAAATGAGAGGCACAATCATAGCCGATTTAAAAAAAAAAAAAAAAGTCATGGTCTTCTGCTTCTTGGGTCTTGCAGAATTTGTATGCATTTTTTTCATTTTATTTTCTCACTGACAACTTCACATTACAATTATAGAACATTATGTAAGGGTCTGAGAATGTTTGCTTGCTGAAAGCCAGTTTAAACTAATTTTGACCACCATCCTCATCAAGACTCTCTCCACACACACACACACACACACACACACACACACACTTGGCAACTGTGGACAGCCCTATTGAACCTTGTAACAGATGAGAACTGTCAAAGCATAGGATTGCCCCAGTCATGCTCTGCTCCCATTCTCCAGCCTGCAACCCACACCAGAACACCAGCTCTATACTGAGGATACCTGTATGGATGGTACAGACCTGGCTTTTCACCTGACAGAAGGATTACTGTACCAAAAAAAGTTTGCAAGATCTGTTTTCAGTCATTTTGTGCCATAAGCAAATTTCCATAAGAACTCAAAGCCAGCGCTGTATGGAGCACCACTGTGGGTTGGAGGAGGCCACAAGGGCAGCCAGATTACACAAATTCAGTGACTTCAGACTATCTAACCTGTTATTTGCAGACTTTGATCCAGGTCACAGGTTAGAGTAGGTCGTGGAATCACTCCAGCCCCTGCCACAGAGGGGGAATTGTGTTACATATTTCACTCAAAGCCCCTCCCTGCAGAAAGCCTCTACTACTGTATACTGATGTGAATTCCATCTGATATGGCTGGCTGTTCCACAGCTTCTTCCACAAAAGGCAAAAATACCTTCATACTTGACATCTCTCTCTTTTCCAATCACAAACTGCTCTT
>NW_005842843.1:58472-72076 GCF_000455745.1 Alligator sinensis
TCTTTCCCAAGTCCATTTCAGAGAGCCTTATTCTTATCCAAATACCCTAAATTATCTAAATAAGATTTGCTCATTACATGAATACCTTTGTTGCTAACCTTCCACTTAATTACTACTTTCTGTGGATTTCAATACCTTACCTGTTGTACCAGCAATGTGGGCAGAACATTGTCTGAGTCAACACTGGTGTTCCCCTAAGTTCTTAAACTGGTTCCCATCATTGTAGTCTCTTTATTACTGCATTAATTTGTGCTTTTAGCTTTAAAAGCCAGAATCCATCTATGACTAAATTCATCTTAAAGCACAGTCCGATTATGCATGCATACAGAAAATGAATGAAAATTTAACCAAAGTGCAGGATTAACATGCCTTGTTGAAAAGGCACCATGAGTGCTCTGATTTGGATCCCCAGAGTTGCTGAGATGAATCACCTGGCTATGTTTTAATGCACTCTGAGCAGAGGAAAAAGTTCCATCATCTGCTCTGGAAATAAAGAGTGTTTCCTGCTGGAACAATATACCTTGGAAAATTAAGAACCAGGCTTAAGTGATTAAAAAAAAAAGACTGGTCTCACTTCATGCTGTGCTCTTTCATGTAAGACAAAACTTCCAAGCATGCTTACTGCTCAACCCCCTACCTCTCTTTCTACATGCCTAAATAAAAAGCTTCATATGTTATCAAGAAGTGCTCAACATCTTAACAGCTCCTATTTACAGCTATTCACTGAATTCATTTTAAAACTGTGGCTTTTAGGGCCCAAAGTTCAGTTCTAATTAAAAGAGTAGGATTGTAGGATCATAGAAAAGTAGGAATATAAGGGACCTCACAAGGTTGGGTCCACCCCCTGCTCAAGACAGGATCATCCCTACCTACACTATCCCAAACCAGTAAGTGTCTGTAGAACCTGCTCTTGAAAAAATGTCCAGGGATGGAGATTGTGTACTTAGAAAGTCAGAACATATGGGCATTACTAGGACAATGGAATTTTTACCATATCTTGAAAGTTTTCATTTTTCTTTTAAGTGGCAGGGGATCTTGGAGGTGGGGGGAGGAGGGAGGAGGGGATCTTCTGCATTAGGTCTCAATACCATGCAATTAGGCAAGAATTCTTCATGCACACCAAGGAGTCTATATTTAATCTCCTGTGACCAATGTTCAGACATTTTGCTAACATTACTGTACAATCTACTGGCATAAGCATATTCCTGGAGACTCAGTAAACCCTTAAAATGAAATCCCACTTCTACCACTGGATTGTCCTGCCATTCTGGGAGGAAATTCGGCAGCATAATGTGCCTTAAAATGACTTGGAGATTTACCGGGCTCCATGCAGCTCCACGGCTCTGCAGAAAGCCCTGCAGGCAGCCTGGCACCAGCCTGGGAAAGCAGACTCCACACAGGAAAAGTGGCAAGCCTGATCTTCCCCACGCCCCCCCTCCCCAGAGCCTGCCTGCCTGCCCGAGCTGTGCAGGGGCCCGGTGCTTGCCTCCGCAGCTGCAATGCCCCCTAGGACCACCTGAGCTGGATGCCTGCAGGCACATGCCACCTGGTGGGGGGGCTGCTGCTGCCGTGGAGGGAAACACCAGCCCCGCTCCCCCTCCCCGCAGCCCAGGGACTGCTCCACCCACCAGCAGTTCGCCCTCCCCTCCCCTCCCCATCCCGCCACAGAGGCAGGTAAGTCAGCGGGGTGTCTGCACAACACAGGGGTTTAATCAGCTCTAAATTGAAGTAGTGTTTTTTTAAAACCCACTGCTTCAATTTAGGGGCCCCGTTTCATCTATGCACACCCAAAAGCACTCAGGCTATAGAGATGGGAACCACATAAATAGTTAAACAACACACACTATCTTAGTACTACATGTATTGTAAATTAGAGGCCTAGACACGTTTATTCCCACATTGTTTACATTGTTTTTTGTATAGCAATGTGAAGTATACCAGGATTTGGGGCAGCTGAACAAGTATCTTATTCTGAAATAACAGACCATGGGCTGTTATTTCTGTGCCACACCAACAGGAGGAGGGAGTTAGTAATAATTAGAGTGACCATAATTATTTTAAGGAAATCCGGGATGGGGAAAAAGTCAAGGGGCATGTGTGCAAATGCACAAACACACACGTACACCAGAACACTGTATGCTAGTTCTCAGGAGCACAGTGCCTCTCTCACCAGTCGGGCCTGCAGGCTGGGGCCGGGCCTTGGGACCAGGGTGCTGGCCAAGTTGAGGTAGTGTGAACACCTTTTCAAAATGAAAAGGCAGGACACATGCCCACCTGTCCCCCTCCCCTTCTCCCCCCCGCCCCCACAGCATGGCCAGAGCAGAGCCAAGCAGAGCAAGGGCAGATGCTGGCTGCCCGCCATGGGCTTGGGGCTCCCCACCCTGCTGCCTTTTCCCCCGCCCCCCAAGAGCCTGGCACTGGCTGCACGCCCCCTGCCCACCCGGTAGCAGTGGGGGCACAACTCCACACCAGGCAGGCAGGGGGCACCTCGCTATGGTGGAGTGGCTGGCGCAGGCCCTCCCCATAGACTTACCTGCAGAAGGCTGCTCTCCATGCCGCCCAGCTGTGTTTCCCCTGCCACATGCACATGTGTGGGTGCACACATGCACATGGCACCCCATGTCCAGCTCCCAGCATTCTCAAAGAGCCCCTTGCAGGCTGGAATACTGCCACCCTGCAAGGGGAAATGTACCATTTCCCGATCCCTACACAACACCAGGAATCTGGAACAAATGCTGTCCCAGAGTCATGCTGTCCAGGACCAGGACTTGATGTTCCTATTCCAGGACTGTCCTGCCCAATGAGGGATGGGTGGTCACCCTAGGCTGGGGGTGCTGTGCATGCTGACTCACAGCTCTGGCCCTGTCCTAGCACCTATAACCCCTAGGCCAGGCAAGTGCAGCCAGCCCCAGTCTCATACCTCTCTCTCCTGTTAGGGCAGAGTGCAGCCAAGCTGGCCTGCATGTAAGGACTATGATGTGGCCGGCGTGGCCCAGTGGTACATGGCCAAGATGCAGCTGCAGATGCCAAGATAAGGTCAGACCCACGAGTCAGCCCCCAGCCCAGCCAGCGACCTGGTCCCAGCCCGCAGCCCCGGCTCTGGTGGCAAAGGCACCATGCTCCCCAGCATATCCCGACAGCTACATGCACAAACACACCCCAAACCCTGCAGCTCCCAGACCCATCTGGGATTTTGCTTAAATTCTCTCCAACACCCAGGATGCTGAGCTGGTTTATAAAATCCAGTGCTGTCCAAGCCGATCCAAGAACTATGGTCATCCTAGTAATAACCTGTTTGCCTTGAGCACACAACTCCTATGCTGGTAAAACTTACTTCACTGCATTTTTATCCTAATTTGACAGTTATCCTGCTGTAAGGGTTTATGGTATTGGTCTGCAGGTTCTTTACTCATGCACATGCTTAATTTACGCATGTTGCTGGGCCTTCTATCTTCAGTGTAATTATTCTTGTGCATAAACCATGTGTAAAAACTAGCAAAATCTGTTTGCTTTAAAAACTGTGCTTGATACATGCATTTCTATACCTTTGCCCAAGCATGCAAAAGAAAATACAGGTACATGTTCCATGGTATGAATCTGATGTGTGTATGAGCAAATGAGAACTGAATGGCTTAGAAGTTGCATCTACTGTTTTGTTGTTTTTTTAATGCCCCTTTGTCATTTTGGTTTATCCTGCAGTAATCCTAAAACATGCAATTGATACCTTGAAGGCACATTAGAAATAGCATAATTTGAAGCATCATTAGACAGGATCAGAATCCCAAAGGATCAGCAGATATATTATTCCCTCTCAGAAAACAGATCCAAACAGAAGCCATACACCAACCCCCCCACCCCCCCCAAAAAAACACCAAAAAAATCAAGTCACAGAGTAAGACTGTCATATAACCCTGTCAAGTCACATTCTGTATCACCAAGATGCTAGGTGGGAAAGGATTTTTGAAAAGCAATTACATTTGATGGCACATTAAACAGAAAGAAAAGCATACCAGAGCAGGAAAAAACATGGTATACATTATTACGTTTATATTGCCAGGGTGCCGGCCATATGCCACATCATGCACCAACCTATTTTTATGAAGTTTCCATTCTGCTGTGTTTTGTCACAAACTATCTGAAACAGAGATTATAACAGGGGGTTATTACATTCCAAGAGTTAAGTAATCTACTGGGGTCTGAGTGAGGGAGAAGCATGCTGTACATGAGATGAATTATGGGTTTCACAACAGAGAGTTTAAGATTTCCTTATTTTTTGCCATATTATCTGCATTCAGAGCCAAGATACACCACTGAAGCATTAGGCCTAACCTTCTGAGAATCAGCTGGCCCACTGTGGAACAGGATTAATGAGTCTGGATATCATTACATGGGAATAAACAGTATGTAATCACAGGTTAAGATTTGACCAAACACTGATCTATTTCTTAGATCTGTAACCTGATTAACTGTTCAACTATTTGATCATTTAAAAACTAAAAAGTCTTCTAAAATGTTAAACCTGTGTATATGCTGACTTCAGCAGAGTTGCTACATTGGGAGAAGAAACAAGCCCATTATGTATATATTTTTAATCAGAATTGCTTAAGTTCTCCCGCTAGTATAAGATTTTAAAAGTTGATGGACTTTAGACATGTCCAAATGACTTTATTCAACACACATTGGTCAAGTTCATCCTTATTATAACTCCATTAGTTTAAATGGCACTAGACCAGTGATATATTTAGTTGAATTTACCTTTCAAATAATTATGTAAATAAGGCTGTTAATGGTTTTGAGGATCAGAGCCATGACCCTTTTAACTTCATAAATTTACAAGATTACTGTGACCATGAGTAAATCATATAAGCATGTTTTATATATTTAGGAGGCACAAATGTGTTTTATTACAATTAACAATGACTAACTTCTAAACTAAAAGGCTTTAGAGAGAGTATACCATCTTTCTACCTTGAATGTATTGTTCTTAATGAACAATAATCCACATTCTGTCTCACACAGGATTGCAAGACTGAAAGATTTAAAAAACAAGATTTTGAATACAAATATCCAACCCTTATTTTGGTGATGAAATGGAGAATAGAATACCTTTATAAAAGCTTTTTACTTTAAAAAGTGCAATCCTTTTCAGAAGTTAACTATCTTTTTGACCTAGCTAGAGTGTTGCTTAAAACCACGTAAAAAAATCTAGCATTTGGGCTGTGTGGGAACAGTGTAAGGAAAAAAAAATGCTATTAAGGATAGGTACAAAAGATTTAAATTATCTTTTTTTGTTTCATGGTAATAACATCTAAAACATTAAGGTGTTACAGAAAATTATGGCTATCAGGTGCATACAGGAAAGAAAAAAAAAGTTAGTAAGATGTGCAAATTTGATTAGCTAAATGTTTTACCACAAAGGATGCATTACTGGCTGTATAGTAATTGACTGTATTTTCACATTTCCTGTAGAGGATAGAAAAAATATCATTAAACCAGCATTTATTTTGCAGAGGGATTTCATGTCATTGAACTACAGAACACATAAAATATTGTTGTAGGAAATATTCTGAACAAAATTCTGCAGATTCGCTCAAATGCAAACATTTACCATGTTAGTAACTGCTGCTTAACATATTTGAGAAGCAATGAAAAATACACCTCTGCTGCTGCTCTATCCAGCAGTGCCAACATTCCAGTAGAATATTATTTTAAAACAGTTTACTATACCCACATTGCAGGCCTTTAGTTCACATTACAGATAGTAAAAATTAATCAACCGGTGTTGTGAACATCATTTATTATTATTATTGGCAGTAAATAACAGCCTTCTCCTACCATGAAAATCCATCAAATGGGAAAGCCTACACAATCTTCCCCCAAGGTGAAGCAAACACTTTTCAAAAAGATGAAGACCTACAATTTCAGGCTCTGGCAGAACACAAGATGGACTGAGTTTTATTGCTTGGGAACCCATGGAGGAAAAATCATTCTTCAAGTTCTCAAAAGTTTAAACTGAGAAACTGTGAGTTGGACAACTTCAGATGATTTCAGTTATCATGATCTTTTATAGATGGCAACTTCAAGGGATAGTGCTATGACCCATATCAACCTATAGCCTGTGGTGGAAGCAACAAGAAAAAGGGCTGAACCATTTCCAAAATGCAGTCAATTGACATTAGAAATACTTAAACAATTAACATGGTACAAATAATTTCACAGTAAACTGTTACATAATGTACTATAATACAATTTCTAAAGCCCTCACAAAAGGTTCACTGAAGTTTGTCGAAAGATTTCCTTTGACTTCATGGGTTTTGCATCACATCTAAACTTATCTAAGGTGTCAAATATACAGTGGGAGTTCATTTAGAAAATGTGTTACTTCAGTGTAGAGTTGCTTGAAAATGGAAAGGAATTTTGTGGGAAATTCCAACATGGGGGGGGAAATTACAAACATGAGTGAAATTTTTAAAAAATTCCAGGGACCAATACTTCAAAACATTCCAATTGGACTATAAAAATACAGTCCAATGTGATAAGCCAAGAAGTGTTGTTATGCAATATTTAATTTGGAATATTAAAAGTGAATAGTTAAATACAAACTTTAATTCTAAATTACTTTTTAAAAATGTAGAAGCTTCAAAAAAAAATTATCACTTCCCTATACAACTTGGCATAAGAAGTCTCTAGAAACCAAAAACCTACATTCTGCTCATTACAAAGATGGTTATTACCACAGATCAGCAAAAATGCAGTATTTGTCTAGATCACCCTGTTTTTTTTTTTTAAATACAAATTGCTCTAATCTGCAATTCACAGGTTCTACATAGATAAATGCCTAGTCACGTGATATATAGCAGATAATATCCGCAGAGAAGAACTGTTGATTTTCAGGAACAGGAACATTACTTCTTACATGTATTTCAGCAAACCACTTGCCAAAAGTAGGCCTTGAATCAATATGGGTCCTATAGAGAGTGAAAAGCCTTATTCAGAAATGGTAGTAAACAGATGTTAATCCAGTGATTAATGATGGTCCTGCTTGCACCAATTCTGAACTGACCTAGCTCCCCAAGAACTCAGTGTCATTTTCAGGTGTCTGTGAAGTATGTCTAAAATAAAATGAAAGTATACAGTTATAACATAGGTTGGCAGGGGAAAGGTTTGAGATTCACTGAGGAACATCTCTACATGAAATTACAAAATGTTTCAATAAGGAACACAGATAGGGTATATACAAATTAGATACCCTCCCTATCCATTTATTAAAGTGCTTACATATTCCCTTTTTCCTGAAGGGAAACAACAACAGCTGACGTAACTGAGTGTTCCATATTAAGACAACTTTCAAGATAAAGTACTAAATACTAGTGAAGAAGGAATCTGGCCCTTTGATAATGGCATCTTCTGTCTTCCTTACTGAAAAGTGGTCAAAACAGTGACTAAACTTTCAGTTTTCAAAAATTAAGTTTGATTTAGTCCTGGATTATTCAACAGAAGGGGAAAAAAAAGATTCTGAAGGTATTTTAACTAATGTAATTGCTCTGCCACAAGTTTCGCGTGTAACCTTGGACAAGTCCCTTGCTCTTTCTGTCTCTGTTTCTACTCTGTCACATAGGAATTACAGCATTTCCATTACCCCAGTCTTGGTTCCTTTTTTATCCATTAATACTGCAGGCTCTTCAAGGCACAGACTGAAGGTGCTTTGCTAGATGGGACCCCAGCCTCTGCTAGACCTTTGAACTGTTATTGGAATGCAAATAATACATAATCTGGATCTTTATCCAGCAGGGGATTAGTTAGTAGCTATTCCTCTCTTGCTTTCCAAATCATGCCTCATTTGTCACTTTTATACATACTAAAACAGGAATGTCAAATTCATCCAGCCCTGCAGGCCAGATGAATGGTGTGGGGCCTATCCACAAGCCAGATAAATGGCATGGGGCCCATCCCTGGGCTGAATCAATCCCATAGACTGACCATGCATGCCAGATCCAGCACACAGGACTGGTCTAGTGTGGGTACCACATGCAGCACATACTCCAGACTGGCCCCATGCTTCTCACACAGTGTGTTCCAGACTTGCTCCATGCACTGCATGCAACATGCACTAGCCCCAGCCTCACATGCAGTGCATGCCTGCCCCAGCCCTGTGCACTGCATGCAATGCACGGAGCTGATCAACCACGCGTTGCATGTGGGTCCACCCCAAGAACCACGGGCAGAACCACAGGCCACATGATAGGGATCTTTGACACTCCTGCACTAAAACACAAAATTATTTATGTTTAAATAAAGAATGCTTTATGTATACACTTCTAATTATGGCTTTTTTGAAAGCTTTTTTGCTCTTTAATGTGCTCATATTTCATATTTTGATGCATCTCTAGAGTCAGTGGTCTGTTTGCCTTACAGAATTTAGGGTTTAAACAGTATTTCATAACCCACCTTTTGTCCCAGTTAAATTACAAGCATTACAGAAGTATAGTTCTTTACTACTCCTTTTAAACTCAGAGATTTTAGAAATTTCTTCTTGCTTCATTTCGATTCTCTCTTGCCTTCTTGGGAAAACAAAACAAACAAACAAAAAAAAATCAAGAAAAAAAAAACCTCTGGCTCTGGACTTGGTCACTCCACAGTTTCTTACAAAATTAACTGTGAAGTAGATCTGTGCAATGTGATCAACCTTGCTGACGTAATGCCTCCTGATCGGGCTACAAAGTTTGGACTTGCGTTCAGTTCTCCCAAATAAGCTGCAATAGAAACATAAGATCTAGCAATTAAATTCTGAGACTTATTGTTTTTATATAGGGTTTTATTTAAATAAAATAACTCATGAAGATTTTCAAAAAGCACATCAGGCAGTAAAGTTTTTTTCACTTATGCCTTCTAAAATCTCCCTTTTATTTAAAAAAGCTGTCAATGAGATGATAGCAATAAAAAGTTGTATTAAAATATTTTCTTTCTACATTTTCCTCTCCCCAAGTGAGTTGCCTTGTTTCCAAAGAAAAATATATAGCACTTACATGTAATTAACAATCTTGAAAGGTTCATGTTTTATGGTATAAACCAAATGTAATTTGCTGAAGGAAAGTTTATTAAAAATAAGCCTGTATTCCGTTATTAGAAACAAATATACTCTGAAAGCTAAATTTTCCACTGATGGATGCAATTCCACTGGAATTATATCTTGATATACAAACTCTAAATTGAGAGTTCCTACAGTTGACATGTAAAACTTATTTTGAAAAGTGTACTTTGACTAAAATAAATCAGGACTATGTGAAGATTTCTAATTTCATTCAATAAAAACACTTATGTCCATGAATTTTTTTTTTTGTTGTTGTTTGTTTTTGTTTTTTTTTTAAAAGACGAGGCATGAATTTAAGCCCCACACTGGACTTGTGCTTTAGGCTATCCAAAGCCAACCCAGTTGTAAATGGATACCTTCCCATTCAGGCTGTGAAGTCTGACATCAAGATAAGATGATAGCCATGTCACTCCCTTGAGTGCTTTTGGCTACAGAAATTTGAATGACTGAGTCATGCCAGCTATACAGACTGTTAAACTCAGGAGGAATTTTGACCGTTTTGACTCATATGCTTAAGATTAAACATGAGTTTAAACGCTTTACGTGACCAAGACTAAGTGTTCAACCTCTGCACAAATCAGAAGTTGCACCTGTTGCACACATTTTGATAGCTTTCTTTGGTTTGACTCATGTTACAGCAGGTAGAACAAAACTTAAAGAAAGCAATAGAACAATATTATAACTCTGGATCTTTGTAAGCACACAGCTCATCATGCAAGCTTATTTAGATTTCAAGAACTTCTATGAATATGAGAATAAAATACTGTAAAACATTATCTGCTGCAAAATGTACAACGTTGGAACAGAGTCCCTGCACATAAGAATACTTTGGTTGCAAACCCAGAAACAATAAAATAATCATTGTTTAAAGTGTTAATGCCAATTTGAATTCAGCAGCTAGACAGATTTTCCTAAAATGTTACAGTTCAAAACATTCAGACAAATGAAGCTTTTAGTTCATACTCCCAAATAAATTAAAATCTCTCCTAGCATCAGCCACTGAAACAGTACCTAAGATACTGTTCTTATAGAAGCACTGAAGCAACCTTGTGGGAAAACAAATTTTATTCTTCATATTGAGTCAGGAACATAAGTTAAAACTGGATGAGACCTTCTAGGTTGTATCTAGCCCATTGCTGTTACTGGGCACTACTTCATATAAGCCCCTTTCATAAGCTTCTCAAACTTTATCTTGCATTTAGTCAGGTTTCTTGTTCCCACTATTCCTCTATTGGAAAGCTGTCAGAATTTTGCTCCTCTCCTGATCAGAAACCTCAGTCCGATTTCCAGCCTAAATTTATCTGTGGCCAATATATACCCATTTGTTCTTGTGCCAATACTATCCGTAGGTTAAAATAACTCTTCTCCATCCCTGATGAAGTAGTGAAGAGCAAGCATTTCCTCTCAGCCTTAATGTGCTAGGCTAAACAGACCAAGCTGTTCAGTTTCCTTTTGTAAGAAAGGTTGTCAATTTTCTTGATTATTCAAGCAGTCCTTCTCCACACCAGTTCCAGCCCGAATTCATCCTTCTTGAACATTCATGACCAGAGCTGCACATGGTATTCCCAATGAGGTCTTATCAGTGCCTTGTATAATTATTACGTTACTACTTCTCTGTCTCTACTGGAAATACTTCATATGATACATTCTAGGGCTTTCATATAATCAAGAGAAGTATCTCCAATTGAAACAGAGTAATTACTCTATTACCAGATTTCTGCAAGTATGCAAGATATGTAACATTAATCAGAATATTTCCATCATTTGTGACAACTGGTATATTCTGATCTAAGTTTTAAAGCTTCAAGATCAGTGATGTCCTCATTATTCTAGAGCAACGTCCATTTTAGAAGGTTGGGATTTATACCTAAAGAACAGCAACCTGATTCAGCAAAGTATATAAGCTCATGTGTAACTAAGCACATTTAAGAACCCCACTGAGTTCAATGGACTGCTTATAGCTAATGCTCACAGCAAGTAACCCACATACTTAAATGCTTTGCTGAACTGGGTCCAATTTGATATGGGTTAGTACAGTGCCACCCAACCAGATAAGTGGTGCAAGCAACGTCAGTCTGCAGGTACAATCCAGCATGCTGGACCAACCCCATGCTCTGTGTACAGTTGTGTGCTGGTCCAACCCAGTGTCCCAGCCCAACTGCATGCCAGCTTGATTGAGTGTGCAGATCCACGTTATCCAGCCTGTAGGTTCCCCATGGGACCAGAAATCTGCAGCAGGGGAGTAGCAATTAACTCTGTCACTGCTCTTCCACTACCAAATTTCCAAACTTGTGGGGAGCTGCAGAGACCAGATCACACAGCTCCACTGGCTGGAACTGACCCAGGGTCAGAGAGTGGGCTAGGATTTTAGAACGGAATTTTCAAAGGAAGTCTAAGGAGTGAGACACTTCACTTTTTTAGTCTTTCAAAAATCAGTGTTGAATGCCAAAACTGAGCACTTAATTCCTGAGACAGAATAGATATACAAAGTACCTAGAACAAAACACAAATGTCTACCTCAGGCCAGATTTTGTCCAGCTCTTGCTCTAGGTATAAGGAAGAATAGTGTAAGCATCCAAATTTAAGTCTTCCTTCCCATTGTTGTCCCCTCCAGTGCTAGCCACTCCAGAATGAGCAACGAGATACATATGTAGTAATGATGTAGGTAGTAATAATATCTACAGTATCTGCTAAACTACATTTATCATGCACCTTCAACTCTCTTGCCTAAATGTTGCCCACAAATCCACCTCTCCAACATCTATTTTGTAAATCTAAATCTTTACAATGAGGGACATTAGTTCAGTGTCTAAAAAAGTAGCTTTTCCTCCTTGTTTTCTTTAAAAATAAATTGAAGAAGTACTGAAAAAAGAAATATGAAATTAGGATGTAAAGCGCACAGTCTTACACAGCAATCTTCAGTACCTTCAGCTTTCAAACATCATTTGATTCATTTGTGAACACTGAATAGTTATTTCTCACTCTTGCATAGAGAACTGAGAGAAGTTATTTGTTCTCTAAGTTCTAAAAAAATGCCACATAAAAATAGCAGTGATTTACTAAACAAAACATCATTGCCTCCTGGTGATGTTAGTGGAATTACTAAGAAACATAATATGTAGTTTTTGTAGATATTTTAAAGAGCTAAAGCTCTACATCAGGCTGAAAATAAGAGGGCTTGAAACTTTCCTACTGCAACCCATGTCAAGTTTTCCATTATCTTTAATGGGTACACTATTGGGCTCTTCATCACTACAAAATCAGAAGTCATTTGTACTTTTCAAAGTAAAGGATTTCACATTGTTAAAAGGTGCTAAGTGTTGTTCACATAAGTCACCTGAATTCTCCTTCCTGCATTTCACTTCTACATGAATTACAGCTCTATAAAACCATTACTGCCATACAACCAGACTTCTATTCCATACAATGTAGTTTCAATGGGAACTACACTCTTGACTTGTGTGGCACCGTTGAAGTGGCTCTAGGCTGTAGAGCTGAGCCTAGATATTTGACTTACTATTTTGAAGCTGCTCACTTCCAGGTAAACTTTAACCTAGAACAATTTAAATCATTTTAAGCTTGTACCTATACCGGACTCACTGAAGTGTTCCCAATCAGATAAAACAATTGCATCTCTGCTTTTTCTAGCCAGATGCTTTTCTGATACTTTGAACAGTCTTTTTCAACGAGGGTCACATCCTTTTTAAACATTTCCCATCACATTCGCGAACCACAAAGTAACTGTAACTACTTCACACTGTCTATACCACCCACTGGTATCAGCCGTCTCCTCCTTCACCTTAACCCTCAGCATAATTTAGACTGTTTGGAAAATGAAACAAGTGTGTGTGTTGATACCGCATATGATTTGATCCGATCTACTTCACACGGTGCAGAAGGCGGCAAGAAAACAAACACCCTCCCCCCCCCCAAAAAAAAAAAAAAAAAAAAAAACCCGGTGCATGCATTTCTGCCTACTTTCTCCTTGGTTTTTCTTTTAAAAATGAATGGAAATAAGTACTGCAAAAAGGAACTAGTGTGATGATACCAGCTTACAAAACAGAGGTTTTCGGGGTCAGCATTTGACCTGTCCGTTTAACTGCAGCAATGAGGGTAGGGTGTGCAGCGCAGCCCCGCATAGCAGCAATGTGGAGCGAGGGCGAGCAGCAGGCACACGCTGCTGCTATCGGCTGCTGCTGTTCCTGCCCCCTGGCTGGATACGAAAGGCAGTCAAGCCGAGGGAGCGGGGAGCCCTGTGCATGGCCCGTGCCAAGCGGCTCCGCTCCCTGCAGCCCCCGCCCCAGATCCTCGCCCTCTCCGCTGCTCCGCTCCGCAGCCGGGAAGGACGGAGAGGAGCGGAGCGGAGCGGAGCGGAGATCGCGAGCCGCCGCTGAGCAAAACTGCTGCCTGCAACTGGTCCTCGCTTCCCACCGGGTTGCTGCCCCAGCCCCTCAGCCCGCGCCCCCAGCGGGCTGCCGAGCGCCGCCCCAACGGGCTCTGCCCCCAGCCCGGG
>NW_005842843.1:72730-76469 GCF_000455745.1 Alligator sinensis
CTCGGCGCAGGAGCTGCTCCCCGCGGCAGCCCGCGGCGCCCAATCCTGATCTTGGGAGGGCGGGGCCACCCGACAGCCTGGAATGCGAGCGCTGGGCAGCCGGCTCCGCGCGCGCCGAGGAACCCGCCGCCCGAGCCCCGCCACCCCCCCTTCCACACACACACACACGGGCAGGTGGAGGAAGCTTGTATATGTGACCGAGCCCTGTTAAAAAAGGAGGGCCAGCGGGTCCGTTTGCCCTGCCAAGCACAGCACGGCAGGGTTTGTTTCGAAGGGAAGCCGTCCGTGTGGTGCCGGAGAGAGCCGTGCCGCGGGGGAGGGTTGAAGCGCAGACTCATAGAAAGCGAGAGCTGGAAGGGCACACACACGGGCAGGTGGAGGAAGCTTGTATATGTGACCGAGCCCTGTTAAAAAAGGAGGGCCAGCGGGTCCGTTTGCCCTGCCAAGCACAGCACGGCAGGGTTTGTTTCGAAGGGAAGCCGTCCGTGTGGTGCCGGAGAGAGCCGTGCCGCGGGGGAGGGTTGAAGCGCAGACTCATAGAAAGCGAGAGCTGGAAGGGAGGGCATCAAGTCCAAGCCCCTGCAGGACCAGCTCCAAGTAGCTCATCCCGGCCAAGGCTTGATTGATCCAGCTGGGTTTTAAGTGCGACTGTGAGACTGATGTCAAGTTCAAGCCGGAGCCCGGCAGACGGATGGGGACAGTCGCTGTCCCGCGAAGTAGCAACCTGCGCGATTGCAGCTTTTCTGCCAGAGGGTTCCTCGGTTCAACGCGTAAATACAGAAATATTTCGGGGATGCTTTGAAATTGGCCAGCGATCGGTTCAAGATGCGTCGTGGGGAAAGAGGCTTCTGCCGACTAACGTCCCGGGGGGCCTCACGTGTGTATCGGAGAAGCGGCTCCCCCCGCGCCAGGTGAAGAGCGGGCGCTCGGGACAGTGCTCAGCGGGGCATGATCACGGGCGATCCGGAGGGACAGGCGGTACATATACATGTATGAAGAGGGAGGCGGCCACGGCTCCGGGCGTGCCCCTAGCTAAAGAGGTGGCAGAGCCAGGATCCTTCAGTTGTCAGGACAAGCCACTGAGGGCTGCTGCTCTGTTTGCTTGGTGAGAGACCAAAAAACGGGCATTTCCAACGCTGTTTTGTGATGCACGTACCTGGCCCGATTTTAAACATACTTGTCTCTATATCTTATGTTTTATGCAACAGAGTATCTGATATCATTCGAGTGCCTGCAGATCAGATTGTACCCACAGGTAATATTGGGTTCTGACAAGTATATGATGCTGATAGAAATGCAGACGGGTCAGTGACTCCAATTCACTTGTTTGACCACCTTTCATGTTCCAAGACAGATTCTGCCTCCATGCAACCTCGTTGCGCTTCATTAGGAGAAGGTTCAGGCTTTGAGACAGTCAGGGTTGAAGCCGCAAATGTTGCCTTCTCTTTTCCTTCTGCTGACATCTGTGAAGAAGCAAGAGGCAAGCGCTGCCCTTTAGGCTCTCAGCACCAGAACAAGGAAGCAGGAGAAAGGACAACACTGGGCCATTTACAACTTTGGGAGAGAAGGGAGCTCAAGCTCCCTTTCTCTTGCTTGAGTCCATCTACAAAGCAGAAATAACCAGCAACAGCAGCAGCCACAGAGTTGTTTCAGAAACAACAGCACCCTCTAGCTCAGATTCTTGAAATAGTCGGGAAGCAGAGAAGGCTTGGTGGCAGAATCAGTCCGCTCTTTGTCCCTGCATTGTCAACCCCCAAGGGTCAAATATAACAGAGCAGCTTCCACATCATGACACTGGCCCCCAAACCATGAGATTAAGTTGTATATTTTATTTTGAGGTGTCAGGGGGATTTTTGACCTCTGCCCGTTTCTCCCCAGAGTGTGCCTTAGATAGGGTAACCCTATGTCCCATTTTAGCTGGGCCAGTGGCGGATTTCAGAGGCTGGTCCCAGGCTCCTGTTAGGAATTATAATGGGCACCACAGAAATGCAGGGACATAGGGCACAGTCTGGCTGGGAGTTGGAGAGGCATGGAGAGACTTACAAGTGGGCAGGCAGGCACAACTCCTTGCCTAGCATGCAACACTGCCCCCCAGCCCAACTTGTGTGAGAGTGTGGGGTGGGGGACAATGTCCCAGATTTTCAGGATGTCCATATGGTCAGCCTAACCTTAGGGCCTTTTATGTTACCCACTCTCCCAGATGTTTAAATAAAGAGGATTTTGCATATATACATGCACACATTCCCTTGTAGGAGCCCCCCCCACTTCTAAATCTATCTGGTATCCCTGCTCCTTGCACTAGTTCTACTTCCCCAGCCTCTTCTATTCTATTCATCCTGTTGAGGAGGGACTAAAGCCCCCTGGCCTTCTGCTTCCTATATGTGTTGGGGGGCACTCTGCCTGTTTCCACCAACAGCCCCGATTGGCTGCCCTTTCCCAAATAGTGGACAAGTGGGTCAGGCAGCCAACTGTGGGGGAGGAGAGATAGTATGCCCAAAAAGGGGCTGAAATTCCTGAAAAGGCTGGAGCTTAAGATGGCAGGCTCTAATATTAGAAATAGTCATGAGAGTTGCCCCAGACAGGAGCCAAGCCTTCTTGTTGGATTGTACTGGTCATGTATTATATTATTTAAACTGTATATTAATATTCATATATCACGCATATATTAAGGTATAATAAATTCTCATTTTAATTGTGTTATAAGTAACCAGTACAATCCAACCAACAGAGGTTTATTTCTATACTAACTTGGTATTAATAAGCTACTTAGGAGGGAGATTCTCAATCCTTCAAGAAACACAATATCCTGTTATAAATCATAGCACATAAGTCCTTAAAATGGATTTGTACAAAAAAGAATTATTATTGCGTTGTTATAATTTATTAAGATGCACTTATGGGTCAGAGAGGGGGGGCTGCATTTTCTTCATCATTATAAAGTAGTATAAAGCATACAGTAGTATATAGCACCTGCCACAAGACTGCTTACAACACAAAGAATAAGGAAAGGGGTGTAACATCGAGAAGAGAGTGACGGTAAGCAGACATCATGTTAGTTCCAACATATTGCTGTGTTTAATAATTTTGGGGTGGGATTTAGTTATAACGGGATCAGCCAAATGGAAACATGTAGGAAGTAAGAGGCAAGAGGCAATATGGTGGGGAGAAGCATGAATGAAAGGAAGAGGAAGTTTTGTAAGGTAGATGGAGGGAGGCTCAGGTTAAGTGACTAAGAGGGAAGGGGTGGAAAGTGGTTGGTCCAAACAGATAATCAGCACACGAAGGAGAATATCTAGAGCCAGATCCAAAGACAAAAGCATTTTAGCAACTGAGAACCTAACAGAAAGATCCATTCCATCTCTAATTTTCTAAAGTAATATAATTAAGCATTAAGATTTCTGCATCAGGAATTTCATGGCAGTTAATGACTAAACAGGAAAGAAGTTGGGGTGAGCATCTTTACCCCAGCCAGTCATTAATTGCCAATAAATACTTAGCTACAGGACACAATTGGCATTACAATGTGTGAAATTAATAGAAAATATAACAATAAAGATTTTAAAGACAGGGCCTTTTACTGTACAGTTCTGCCTTCTATGACAGTCAAAAGGCACTAATTTGGGGCCATGTTCTATTGCCACTGAAGGGATTTTTGGTAAGAATTAGATTCATAGATGTTAGGGTCGAAAGGGACCTCAATAGATCATCGAGTCCAACCCCCTGCATAGGCAGGAAAGAG
>NW_005842843.1:77327-90344 GCF_000455745.1 Alligator sinensis
GGAATTACTTAAATAGAAGAGGAAGAGGGGGAGAAATCAGGTCACCGAAACAAGGAGAAAGAACAGAATAAATGCTTAAAAAATGGTAGTTAGAATTTGCCAGATTTATATAAAGGAATAAAACAATCAAAATTATAACTAATGATATAGTACCAAAGTGAATTATCTCTTTGACTAGAAATGAGTTGCACCTTTATATTCTGTGAACCATTAGTTTATAATTTATACAAAGGAAGTTCATATAAGTTAAAAAGTTATGCTGTACCAAAAGTGGAATGAAGATTTGTATTGGGGACCTAATAAAAGTATTGAGAACAAATGTTAACTTTATTACATATGTACAGAAATATTAATGAAATTACTAAGATATTCTGTAAAAAAGTAACATGACCAATAAATTAATTTTTCTAGTGGAATTTACACCATACCCAAAATGATTTATAGCAACCATCTACTTAATCTGGTTGTATACTAAAACACATCCATGCATTTAGCATTTACTAGCAAACTTTACAATACCAAGATATTCTCTATGAATTTCATATAAGAAAAATATTTGATGTCTAATTCATTTGGTCTTTGCAGTATTAAAGAGCAAAAGTTTATAGCTTGTCATCAAAATTGATTAAATTTTAGATTACAAAATGTCTAACTTCTAACTCTGCAGATGATAGATGGCTTATAACGCACCAAAGAATTATATAGCGTATATACTCTGTAAGGTAGTGGTTCCCAAACTTTTTTTGGAGTGGGACGTGGCACATAGATCCAGCTGCCAACCTCCCAGGCCTCCCCTGCCACCCGGCTTTAGCTCGAGAAACTCAGCTGTGACTCCAGAAGCCACTTGCCCAGGCAGACAGATGGTGCTCCGAGGAGGGGGCTCGTGCAATGACCCCGCACCCAACCTGCTGCGGCCTGATACTGGGCCATGGCCCAGTGGTTGGGAACCTCTGCTATAAGGAGTGTCAGGTCTACAGGTATAAAAAAAGTGTATGAGGTCAATAGGATATAGATATCCTAGAAGGTCTCTTCAGAATTGTATAGGACTGTAACAGGGTCCTACTCCAGGGGTGGCCATGATGCTCTTGAAGCCCCATCAGCCCTTGTCAACTTTGCTCTCTTTTGCTGTCTCTGGGCAATCTCCCTTTCTCCTCTCCTACCACACCTTAATGTTATGATTTTAGAAAATGGGAAACTGCCCCAGGGCTTCCTATTAGTTCTCACTCTACCACAGGTGTCACCGTTCATCACCTTAAGGGATAATTACATGGGCTCCATCCTCTCCAGAACCCACACCCATGCCTCTCAGATGTCACATATCCTGATCAAATTATAACCACCCCTAGAGGCTCTATTAATTCTTATATCAGTCCTCTGGGCTATGGACACTCTGGTCCCATCAGGGCATTTGTTCATGTTTGTGCCACAGCTCATACAGATGCTGCAGCTGATACAGTTGTACAAGCAGGAAAATGCACATCAGTGCACAGAAAATAGCGATGGTGTGCTTTTGAACTAAAACATGTTTTAGTTCAAAAGCAAACTGGTGCTATTTTCTGCGCACAGATGCACATTTCACAGCTTATACAACTGCATGCAATGCAGCACAGTGCACATCAGCTCATGTGTGGAACAGACTCGATTAGGTATGTGTATAAATGCCCTCAGTCTCCAGCCATGGCCCTCCTGATCTGCAGTGCTTTTCCTTAGAATGTAGCCCCACTCCTAGGCCAGTTGAGACCATTGGCGATGCATAGGGGTGCACACCGGTGCATGTGCACCCCCTGAGCTTGGCAGTGCACCCTCTGCAAAAAGCACCCCCAACACTGCTGGCAGCGCCTGTGGGCAGTCGCCACTCACCACCCATTCCCCATTGCCAACACCACCGGCAGCATCTGTGGGTGGTCTCCGATCGCCGCTGGCCACCACCATTGCTGTCAGCAGCGTCTGCAGGTGGTTGCCAACCTCTGGTCGACACTCACCACCCTCCCTGCCCCCCACCACCAACACCACTACAGCTGCCTGCAGGAGCTACCTGCTCACCACCGCCATGCCCTGCTGCCAACACCAATGATGCTGCCACCTGCGGGCGATCACCATGCCCCCCAGCCTCCAGGGGCACGTGGTGTTCATGGTTGAGACCCATGGGCTCTCCAGGCCCACCAGTCTTCAGCTGTGCAGCCTCTTGGCCCTTCCTGAACCCTGGCCCCACTCCTAGGCCAGTGAGACCTACAGGCACACTGGCCCTATCTGTTCCCTAGACCCCACAGCCCTCCACTCTCTTTCCAAGCTCTCTATCCCCTATTCTATCTCTAAGCCAGCTGGGAATCTCCTTACCTCCCCTTAGTCCCTTCCACAAACCACGAGTTTCTTACCCCAGCTCAAATGTTAACCAGGAACTCCTCTCTACATGACCCTCAGGGATAACCTCTACCTGCCCAGCCACAGCTCTGGGCTTGTATTTTGACAGTCCAACCCCTGTAGGCCATGTGACTCCTAATCCTCATCTCCCCACCCCCACCTCCCCAAGCTCTTCTCAGGCAACCTGTCTGCTCTTAAAGTAACAGGAGTACCAAGCCTCCTGCTACAAGGGCACTGCATATCTAGAATATATATTTTTTTCATTTTAATTCTAATATTCCATCATGTTACCTTACCCACAAACTCCCTTGGGAATAAAGAGTACAGCATTTGATATTTCTTCAAGTGCATGATTAGGCACCCAAGGAACATCTTTAATAAAGGGAAAAAAGAGGATTGGGGGAATTATAGACTAGGCTCTCTGACCTCAAAACCCAAAAAAGATGGAACAGGTCATCAAGAAATCTATTTCTAAGCACCAGGAGGCGAACACAGTGATCAGAAATAGACAGCCTGGATTAATCAGAAGTCATGCCTGACCAGCCTGATGTCTATGGCTGGCAGAAAAGCAGTGGGTGTGATATACCTTGACTTTAGCAAGGCTTTTGACACTGTTCCCATGACATGCTCATTAACAAGCTAAGTAAATACAGACTAGATAAAACTGCTGTAAGGTGAGTATATAACAGGCTGCTCAATGAATAGTCATCAATGGTTCAGTGTCAAATGGGGTTCTCCTGGGCCCTGTCCTGGTCCAATATCTTTTAACATCTTCATTAATAATTTGGAGGATGGGATTACATGTTTAGCAAATGTGTGAATGACACCAAGTTAGGAAACTCAGAGGGTAGGCTAGAAACCAGAATGACCTGAATAAAATGGAGTAGAGAAATGAACCAAAATCAATCACCTGAAATTCAGCAGGGACAAAGGTAAAGTTCTGCACTTAGAATGAAATAATAACATGCACAAATACAGATTGGGAAACAACTAACTTGGCTGCAGTACTGGGGTTTACAGTGTACCAGAAGCTGAATATGAGCCAACAGTGCACTCATGTAACAAAAAAAACAAAACAACAACAGCAGCATACTGGATTGTATTAACACAGGGATGGGCAAAGTCTGGCCTGTGGGCCGGATCCAGCCAGCAGTGCACTCCATTTCCCAGTGAGACTCCAGCTACAGCTGCACTGTGATAGAGCAAGGCTGGGGTTGCCATGGAGACTGGTCCCGGTGCTGGCAGGACACGCAGCAGGGCATGGCAGGGGGCTACTCCAGCGCCACTGGGATCTTGTGGCAGGGGCAGTTTGTTCTAGAGCCAGGGCAGAACTGAGATCTGCAGACTGCATGCTACAGGCAGAAACATGCAGGCAGCGGATCGCAGCTCTGCCCTGGCCCCAGACCAAGCTGCCTCACCGCAAGATCCCAGCAACTCCAGAGCAACTCCCTGCCCTGCTCTGCCACCGGCCCTGCCAAGCGTGGCGGGGGTCGGCCTCCATGGCAACCCCAAACTTGCCCTATCACAGTGCAGCTGCAGCTGGGGTCTCCATGGAGACCAGCCCCAGCCATGCAAGCAGGGGCTGCTAGGAAATGGAGTCCACTGCCAGCTGGATCCTCCATTTTGGCCAACCCCTGTATTAACAGGAGAGTCTCTTACAAATCAAGGGAAGGGATTCTGCCGTTCTATTCACCTGCAGTATTATGTCCAGTTTTGGACCTCACACTTCAAGAAAGATGTAGACAGATCAGGAAGAGTCCAGCAGGGAGTGACAAAAATTATTATAGGCCTGGGAAACATGAGTTCTGAGGAAAAGCTGAAAAAAATAGAATTATTTATTCTGGAAAAGAGAAGACTGAGAGGAAATGTTAATCTTCAAATACCTGAAGAGCAATTATAAGGATGATGGAGATAAATTATTCTTTGTGACTATAGGGGACAGGCCTAGGAGCAATGGCCTCAAACTGCAGCAAGGGAAATTTAGGTTGGAAATTGCGAAGAACATTTACATAATGCGAGTGGTTAAGCATTGGAACAAGTTACCTAGAAATGTGGAATCTCTATCCCTGGAAATTTACAAGAGCAAGTTAAACAGATACTTGACAATCAGGGCAGATTCAGAGGGTGCGGTAGTGTAGCTACACCCTGCTTTTGGATTGGGCCACACTATGGAAGCCTCTAGGGACTTCTTCTTTAAGTCCCTAAACCATATGAAAACCGTCCTGCCCTTCCTCTTCCTGTTTAAAGGCAAGCCACATCTCTGCCTCTTCCCCACCGGCATTTCCCCACTGTGGGTGGGGCAGGGAAGTACCAGAGCCCTTTGTGCCTGCTGTGCAGGATCTGGGCTTTGGGGCTGGGTTTAGTTGTGGATGGGGACAAGAGCAGCAGGTCTGGAAAGGGTTCCCCATACCTGCATCCCACCAGTGGCAGGAACTAATCTCCTGCCATACTGTTACTGCTGTTCCCTCCCCAAATGAGCATTGCCCCAGGTCAGCCCCTCTGGTTCTAGAGCTTCTTCTTCCCAGCAGGAGGGAAAGAAGCAGAGCCAGACAGGCATTGTGCGGAAAGAGGGAAGAGAAGGGGAGAGGACTGTCTCTGAGCAGGAAGAAGAGAGGGAAGATACTTTCACCTGCTTTAGGGACTTAAAAAAGTCTGCCTGCACTGGTGAGGACAGAGAAGGCTGGGAGATAGGGACAGTAAGGGTTGCTGCTTGCATACACCTCTTTGGGAAATCTAGGATCTGACCCTGCTTCACAGAGATGATGATCCTGCCCTGAGCAGAGGACTAGACTAGATGACCCCATGAGGTCCCTTTCAGGACTATATTCCGTGTGCTCGCTCACACTCTGAGAGAAAGTGGTAATAAAACTGCTGTGAGAAAAAAGATATTGATAAGAACGCAATTTAAAAAGTTATTGGGAAAGTATATTCTTATATATACAAGTATTTTTTCCTTTTAGCATAATGTGAATGCTGTTCAACACCTGTTTTATAATCTCTTGTAAATTTTATTTATGTTAGGCTGTGGTTTTCATTCCAGGTCTTGGAATAAATTTTGTTTTTAATTTTCTCTTATGTCGCACCTTTTGCTGCTTCTAAGTACATAAAACAGTGCATTTGTTTGATCATCTTCAATATATTAACATTCAAGGAGTCAAGGAGACAAGCCTTAATTCTAATCAAATTATAGAATCTGAAACAAGTGCTAATTTGGTGGCAGTGTACACTATATTTTTTCTTTTAATAGCAAATAATTTCCCTTGATACATTTAGCTTCTGTTTGGTCTGCTTGTGCTAATCCACATAACAGAGGTGTCCTGACACATTTCCTGATTCCTGTCACCTGTGCATACCCTACAGCCCACAAGTCATAGCTGAAATTCTGCTCCATGCTTTATACGAGGGACCAACTGATAGTGAGGCTGGGGCAATATGATTCTGTCAGTGTTTCTTTGTATTGAGGACAACTGAGTGTTACAACTGACATTTGCTCTGTGGGTACAGGAACAGACCTCATATACAATGCAAAGACAGAATGCAATGCTATATTTTACCTCCGTTGTATCAACAAGTCTCTCTGACATACAGAATGCATGCCTATGATACCTAGAAGAATCCTAGACTGGCTTTTCATAATTGTACTGCTTTTACAGATCAATGGAAATCAGTAAGCATATGTTTTCCCTTAGTAATGGTGTTGGACATGCTGAAATATATATTTTTTTCTTTTGGGGCTAATTCTAACAGCCTGTGAACATGGGCTGGGAGTACAATATGCCTCTTTGATCCTGCTTGTGCAAGCAACAAAACATAACCTCAGTCTCGCAATCAGTAAAGGACTGCAGGGTGCAGCTAAGTCATTTGAGAAGGTAACATAGAACTATGAGCTCCTCGGCTGGATTTTCATAACCCATTTTGGAGAAAAAAAAATTGAGTGATAAAAGGGATGGAATAGGCTTCTGCACTGACTAGATTCTCCAGTAATAACTCCATTTAGTTTAAGTTCTTTACAACATCCCAGAACTAGTGAAATCTCTTCACTCTGGCTACTGTGGGGGCTTCAGGGGCTTTAGGCACCTGCCAAACACAGCCATTGCCAGGCAAGCCAGGTAGGGGAGCCAGCAGCTGGACCCTGCACAGCCCAGCAGAGCACAGGGTCAATGGAAACTTGTCTCAGGCTGCCATGCTGCATTTGCCAAGCCTCACCAGGCCATGTCTGGGTCCTGGGGGCCCAATTCTTTTTTTTTCCTCCAGAGCTCGCCCCCTCTGCACCACTGCCTGCCAGGCTACCAGCCAGCTGGGCGCCGCCTGAGCTCCAAGGGGCCTGATCCTTTTCAGATCTCAGGTAGTGTGCTCAGCTGGACGGCAGTGCAGGCAGGGTCAGCATGGGTGGGCAAGATCTGGGGAGGGGGGAAAGGATTGGGCCGCTCAGAGCTCAAGCTGTGAGCTGGTTCAGGTGGTGGTGGGAGGTACCATGGCTGCCAGGCGCTACAGGGCTGCAGCACTCGCTCTGGCTGGTGGGAACAGTTCGCCGATCCTACCCCTAACACCATCCTCCTCACCATATCTAGTGGCAAATCACAGCTGTGCACTTGACGAACAGTCAGAGATGTTTTTTTGCCTAAAGTTGTGCCTGGTCCACTAAGCCAAACAACACTAAGATGATTAACATTTGTTCAGCATAAGGTATAACAAGGCCCTCTGGCTGTAACTTTACAAGTCTAGACTTCAGGAAGTCTCTGTCACAAATGCCATCTGAATGTCATGTGACAGCTGTGTCGTGGTTAAATATCACAATTCTTTATTTTTATTTTATATATCCACACTGCAAAGTGAAATTAAATTAACAAAAACTCACAGTTTCCATTTGGGAATGTGTTCCTTTACTGCAAGGATGTTTGCTTAGAATTGTACCAAATCATTCTCTCAAACATTTCTAGTACGCCATGTTGAAACATAAAAAAGCAGTCAGCTCTCACCTTGAACGACGCATGCCCCCAGAGGCTGGGGAGGCATGGTGACCGCCTGCAGGCGACAGCAAGCGGGGAGCTCCTGCAGGCAGCCACAGTGGTGTTGGTGGCAGGCTGAGCAGAGTGCTCCCACAGGAGGCTGCGGCAGTGGGGATGGGGAGGATGGCGAGCGCTGACCAACAGTCAATGACCAACAGCAGTGTCGGCAGCAGCCAACGGCGATCAGCGACCGCCTGTAGACGCCACTGGCAATGTCGGTAGCAAGGGGGATGGGGTGGTGAGTGGCAACTGCCCGCAGGCACCACCAGCAGCGCTTCTCTCAGGGGGTGCACTGCCAATCTCAGGGGGTGCACATGCACCTGCGTACACCCCCTACATGTTGCCAATGGTTCTCACCTTCTGGCTCTTACACCGTCTAAAACCTGTCCTGGACCTCTGATCTGTGTGACCTCACTATCTGATTTTATCTGTATTCTAAACCCCTCTTACTGTTAAAGGGATGTCTCTATGAAAGATGCTAATGCCTATTATCAAACAGGTCTTTGATCTGTAGACAACTATAGACCTTCTTAAAGCTAATGGTTATGCTACCCATCCTGCATTCTGGTAAATAGAGATAAATTAAATATGAGACTAAAATATGAACTGATGGCTTAGGCCAAAATTGGCAACAATATATATTTATAAAGAACTTAACTTTCAAGAAGAATGTTCATCATAATATATTATGCTACCTGTACTATAAAATCTGTACATCTGCAAATTAACAGGCATCTACTGAGCTACTATTAGTGTTATCACTCCTCCCAATTTTTCTATGATCATCACAGTTTTGATGGAGTAATCTCACAGCCTGCATCACTTTAAGGTAGCATAACACAATTACATTAAGGCACAACACACAGCATGTAAACATAAAACCAGCTTGTTCTTGAACGGCACTTTTCCCTCATAATGCACTTGTACTTTGGATTTGTACTTCTTGTAAATGTTTTGTTACCTTAAAAATCTTTTGGTAACCTATAGAAGACTACAAAACCTCAAGTGGAGAACTGAAATCATAATGCTTCTCCTTTTATTTTGTTTGGAATGGAAGTTGATCTTGTTTCTGCTTCTATTTGTATTATATAAAAAGAGGCTATTAAGAGGGAGAATGCCTATGCTAATTAAAACTCTATTGTGTGTATGAAGAGGACAAGGCCTATCTAGAAAACAACTTGCCTAGAAAGCATTTAGATACTATAGTGATTAGCACTACAGAAACTCCTACAGGTATGTTTACTGTACAGAACTAGCTGTACACAACCTAAGTACTGGAAGCAATCTAGCTCTAGCAGCACAAAATTCACCATGGGTTATTTTGCTTCCCTTCTACCCTGCCGAGAAGCAGAGTAAATTAGTCCACATAGACATGGTGCCACAGCTAAAAGTACTTCCAGAATTCAAGCTAGCTCATTTTAAACTAGCTCCACTCTACAATATGCTGCAGTTTACAAAATAGGCATATCCTGAGATAGAGAGAAAAGTTTAATACAAGGATATTTTTTTTAAGGATTCCATGGCCAGTATTGCTCTTGATAAGATTTTCTGTGTGCGCCAACATCTTTTAAAAGTCTTACCCATATATGGTACACCTGTCTGAGGAACCTTTCCATGCACAGCTTACAAATGCATTTGTATAGACTGACTTAATAGATATACATGGACCACAAGCTTTTGAGAGGCCAAATTCACTTAATTGGATGCTGTGTTCAATGATGAATGTGATGAAGTGAGCTTGGGTTCACGAAAGCTTGTGCTTTATCTATACAACTAATTTAATTAGTCTGTAATGATGCATATGTACCCTGCTTTCTGACCGACTTCAGATTAACACAGCTAACTCCTCTCTCAGTTTACAAATTCCATCTTGATTTGATAAATTTTCTCTATATTGGACCATTACATAGAAGAACCAAGCTTTATTTAAAACTTGAGGATTTTCTAAGCTACAGAAATAAAAAATCAATTTGTGTTTTGAACTTCATGTAACGTGAACAAAAAGTGAGTCAGCATGTACATACCCTGTGGTTTTTCTTCCTCCTCCTTTTTCTTCTTCATTGCATTGTCCTCTGCTTATTAGACTCTTGACACGCAAGGTCAAATTCCTTGTAAGTTAACTGACGTACACTAGGCCCACAGATGTCACAACCATGGAGTTCCTCTGAAATTCAATAGATTTCCATATCTAGATATTTCTTTGCAAATTATTTTTACAGGAAACCCCCATAGAGAAGTGTCTACTGTTACTGTCAAAGTAGTGCCCCTGTGGTGATTGAGATTGATGAAGACTGACAAGAGCCTTCTTTTCTTGTGGCACTGCTGGTGGCAGGAACATCTATTTTGCTACAAAGGGAAAAAAATCAAGTTGTATATTCTTTAAATACTAATTCGCTATCAGTGCGAAAAACTCACATTACCGTTAACAAGAGTTATAGAAAAATGCTTATAGTAGAGGTACCTATTTGTGTAATTCTTATGGTACTGTATTACTTTCAAGCAGTTTACTAGCCAATTGCCCATCAAGAATGACCGGGGGGGGCGGAGGGGGCACCTAACACGCCATGCTGCCGCTGTTCTGCCTCTTGCAGGGAGCAGGGTGGGGGAGCCCCTGTCCAGTCCTCAGCACTGCTTGCAGGGAGAGGGGTGGGGTCCTCGGGGTGGGGTCCTCTGTACAGTTCTTGGGGCGGCTTCGGAATCATGGTGGCGCTCCCCCATGCTTAGATCACTCTGATTGGCTGTTTCCGTCAGCCAATCAGAGCACAAATAAAGCACTACAGACAGACAGACTTAGGCTTTTATAATATTCAAATTTTATGCAGTTTTCCTGTCTGTTACAAGCTGCACATCAAAGTATTGAATATAAAGGGAAATTAAAGAATATGTGGCTTAATTGTATAAAAAGGTAGATTGATTATAGTGAACTTCAGGCAAGTTATAAACAAATGAATTTTCATAGGCAACAACTTACTTGATCACATGCTAGAAGCATTTATTCCTACCACCTAACAAAGTAGACTGTTCCCTACAAAAAACTCATGCCCTTCTAAACCAGTTAGTCTCTCAAGTGCCACCTTTTCCTACCTCGCATGCCAATGAATGCTCAGAAAAGGATGGGATTATACCCCTCTTCTTTCCTGCGAGGCAACCAGCGTCCATCATGGAAGAGGAAGGAATCAGGATTGTCTTTTCTATCAGGATTCTAGACAGCTTTTGTAGAGGCATATAAGGACAGGAGGAAACTCCTTTCAATCTTTCCCTTGTGCAACACTGCTGAGGCTGACCAAATCTGAGGAAGCTTAATAAGGACAAGTGCAAAGTCCTGTACTTAGGACAGAACAATCTCATGAACCAGTACAGGCTGGGGGCTGACTGGTTTAGCAGTAGCTCTGCAGAAAAGGACCTGGGGGTTACAGCAAACAATAAGCTGAATATGAACCGACAGTGTGCCCTAGTTGCCAAGAAGGCTAATAACATACCGGGCTGTATTAGTAGGACTATTACCAGCAGATCATGGGAATTGATTCTTCCCCTCTGTTCAGCACTGGTGAGACCACATCCAGTGGAGGGCAATGAAAATGGTTAGGGAACTAGGAAACATGACTTCTGAGGAGAGGCTGAGGGAACTGGGATTATTTAGTCTGGAAAAGAGAAGACTGAGAGGGGATTTAATAGCAGCCTTCAAGTACCTGAAGGGTGGTTCCAAAGAGGATGGAGCCAGACTTTTCGCAGTGGTGGCCAACGACAAAACAAGGAACAATGGTCTCGAGTGGCAATAAGGGATGTTTAGGTTAGATATTAGGAAAAACTCTCTCACAAGGAGGGTAGTAAAGCACTGGAACAGGTTACGCAGAGAGGTTGTAGAATCTCCATCTTTGGAGGTTTTTAAGACCGAGGTAGACAAAGCCTTGGGTGAGATGATATAGTTGGGAAAGGTTCCACTTCAAGCAGGGGGGTGGACTCCGTGACCTCCTGAGGTCTATTACAACCCTAATTTTCTATGATTCTGAGATTCTGTGTTGGCCCAGTCTTTGGTACCAATGCCAGGTATGAGACTAAAAACAATGTTTGTGCCTAATTGTTTTTCATACAGGTACATTCAGCCCATCTCCTTTAATCCATTAAAGAAAGGCATCCTGGAGAAAAAACACTAAAAAACATTCATCATATAATTGTGATCAGGTCATATAACCCCCAAAACAATTTACTTCTGTTGGATTTAATTATAACAGGATTATAAAAAGATTTTAACTAATTTCAGTGTGGATGAAGTAAGTTTGATATCTTATTTAAAACCTTTTGTTGCATTAATGCCAAGTGAGGAAGAAATTTGAACAGCAGAAGAAAAGATTAATATTGCCTATACTAAACTTACTTTTCTCCAAATTTCCAGTAGTGAGCTAGTTCCACTGGTCAGAGTGCTACTAAAGACAAGCTGTCAATATTTTTACTACTGAGTCATCTAGAGGTTCTTGGATCAGAGTTCAACAACCTCATGGTAAAATGTTAGCAGCCTATGCCAACTGTGGCTACCACTGGTTCTATATCAAGGTTAGTAAAAGTGGAAAATTTCAGGCAGAGATAGTCCCTAAAAGTCAGATCCAATTTAAAAAGTTAAATTTACAACTGCCCCAAGCTGGTTTAATGTGTGAAGCTTACTTAGGCAGACAAGGTTCCTTGGGTGAATCTGATACCTTTTATTAGACCAACCCAAATAGTTGGAAAATAATTATAAAGCAAGCTTTCGGGTTCAAAAACCATTCGTCAGGCTAAGGAAGTTTCAGCAGTTGGTGTGTGCTCTTCCTGGATGGACTGAAAAGTAAAGAAGCCAGCGGCTGGGCTGGTATCCATACAAGACAGGCAGTCAGTGAAAATATAGATTGAGGATTAAATGGGTGAGAGACAGGCTTGCGGCGGGGGGAGGGATATGAAAGCGGAGAGATACCTGGGGAATCAGATGTCAGGCAGGTTATAATGTGTCATAAATCCAATGTCTATATTTAGTCCATGATTTTTAGTATACAGGAGGTTGATGAAGTGGAGTTCATAGGCTCATCTCTAGGAAGTGTTTTGTAAATTTCCTTTGAGGATCAGGACTGAGAGATTGGAGAGAGAGTGGTTTGCTTGTGAGAAATGTGCCCCCACAGGTAACTGGGTATTTCTGTCTTTGATAGATTTCCGGTGTGCATTCATTCTGGTGCGCAGTTGTTGTTTGGTCTCTCCTACGTATTTTCCATCAGGGCGTTTGGTGCATTGGATGAGATATATTACAATTCTGCAGGTGTAGCTGTAAGATGCAGGGATGCTGATGGCTCTGTTGTGGGGTGTAGTAATAGTGGGGGTGGTGGAGATGTGTTGGCAGGTTTTGCATTTCTTGTCCTAGCATGGTCTGGATCCTTTTGGTGTGTTCTGAAATTGAGGAAGTTTGCTTCTTGTGATGAGGTTAGCGAGGTTTGGTGCTTGTTTGAAGGCTAGGATGGGTGGCTCTGGGAAGATCTTTTTAAGAACAGGGTCTCTTTCTAGTATGGGTTGCAATTGTTTGAGGATTTTCCGTACAGGTTCAAGGGAGGGGTGATATGTCATAACCAACGGTATGCGATTTGTGGGGGGTTTTCTTCTGTACTGCAGCAGTTCTTCACGTGGTATC
>NW_005842843.1:92555-92791 GCF_000455745.1 Alligator sinensis
CACCCAAGGAACCTTGTCTGCCTGTCCTTAGACCAACACGGCTACAAGCTTCACACCTGAAGCTTACTTAGTCTCTTTACCTAAATATTTGGAGAGCTCCTCTTATTTTTCTGCAATTCCATTCCTCTCCTCCTTACTTGCAGTAGTGAAGACATTTTCATAGATTCATAGATGTTAGGGTCGGAAGGGACCTCAATAGATCATCAAGTCCAACCCCCTGTATAGGCAGGAAAGAG
>NW_005842843.1:93346-105196 GCF_000455745.1 Alligator sinensis
CCTAGGCTGTAGGTGTGCTGGACATTTTTCCTCCCTAGGTGCAGCACTTTGCATTTCTCCTTGTTGAACTGCATTCTGTTGTTTTCTGCCCACTTGTCCAACCTGTCCAGGTCTGCTTGCAGCTGTTCCCTGCCCTCCAGCATGTCTACTTCTCCCCATAGCTTTGTGTCATCTGCAAACTTGGACAGAGTACATTTCACTCCCTCGTCCAAGTCACTGATGAAGACATTAAAGAGTATCGGTCCAAGGACCAAGCCCTGCGGGACCCCACTGCCCACACCCTTCCAGGTCAAAACCGACCCATCCACCACGACTCTCTGGGTGCGACCCTCTAGCCAATTCGCCACCCACCGGATTGTGTAGTCATCCATGTCACAGCCTCTTAACTTGTTCAGCACTATGGGGTGGGATACCGTATCAAAGGCCTTCCTGAAGTCGAAGTATACGACATCCACCCCTCCTCCTGTGTCCAGGCATTTCGTAACCTGGTCATAAAAAGAGACTAGATTAGTTAGGCATGATCTGCCTGCTACGAACCCGTACTGGTTTCCCCTCAGCATAATTTGTCCTGCCGGGCTCTCGCAAATGTGAGCCTTGATAATTTTTTCAAAGATTTTGCCAAGGATGGAGGTGAGACTGACCCAAGGATGGAGGTGAGACTGACTCTGATTTTGAATTGAAGTAACATTTTTAATTGAGTAATGTTTGCATTACTCAAAGATTTTAAATTGAAAACAGTAGATCATGGAGCATATTCACTCTTCACATCCCAATGAGGGCAGATCTTTCCCGTTGCCCCTGCTTCCTCCTCCCTTCCCCTCTCCCTAAGTAAATGATCTGCAAGTAGAACACTCATAGAAGAAAACAGGAGTTTTGTGTGAAAAGGCATTCAAGGATCAGGCCCAGCCAGGTTGAACTGCTTCCGTGCTGTTTGAGGCAGTATAAGACTCTTACCCTGGATGCACACAGTAAACCAAAATCTGCACTGGATGATTATATCCTTTAAGCCACTACAACCATATGGCAGATCAAATCCAATTTAAATGACAGATCGTCAAATTCTTCAGAATGCCTTGATGTAGGTGGGAGGAAAGAGCTAGAACTGTTACAAAGCTTTTGGAAGCCAGAGTTTAAGTGCATTCTATAGACTAAAAAAAAAAAAAGAGATTGGAGTTGTGTTATAGATATAGCAAAAGTAGAAATTCCTTTTACAACACACATTTATAAGATCCATCGTTTTATAAAACTTGATTCTAACAAAGAGATTATAATGGAAAAAGACTCTTGATGTTACATGAAAATATTCAAAGTTTACATAAATCAGGTGGGATAAAAACTTTCACCTTTAAAATTATTATTTTAATTCTACTATTTAACTATCAATAATGATAGATAAGGAATTACAGAATTACAGAAGCAATCAAGATGTGGGTAAGGATGCCAACTTCCTTTAGAAGGATATTTGGGATCTCTGGATGGAGAGCACCATATAACTATTGTAACAAATAGCTTTTGAATTAACATTATATTTTTAGTATTTGCTGAATTATTATTTTTCTGAGCTAAGATAACAAAAATTAGAAACAAAAATCTAAAACTGGGTATTAAAGTTACAAAATGTGCTATTTTTGCCTCTGCAATTAGAATTTCACAGTTGCAATGTCTCCTCTTCTGAGTAATTTTAGCTAACTGGCACGGAAAGTAGCTTTAGATCTGTACAGATATGCTAGTTTCAGTGCTTCCCCAGCTATCTAAATTTTGTTCACATTATTTTTAACTCCAAAGTAGTTAAAACTGGTGATAAGGTACAGTTATAACAAAAAGCAATTCAGCATAATTAATCCTATTGCCTCCATTTGATACTTCTTCGATACTATTTGAAATTATAAAAAATAATGGTGTTTAGGTAGGTAGTGTCACAGGTTATGCCTCTCAAACATCTACCCCTTTAGGATGAGGATGCATATCTCTTTTCCAAAGAGACAGCAGTCCAATCCAGCAAACTAATCCCAGAGTACAGGCTGCATCTGCACAACACTGAGCTCCCTCCATTCTCTTCCCCCCTCCCATTCTGAAAAGAGCTTGAGACTGGCAGGCAGTGCAGACACAAGTTACAGAAAATGCTCTGTTTTACAACATCTTTATCTGACCCATCATGCAATAAGGATTCAAATTTTTGCCCAATTGGCCATTTCTAAGTTATCTGTGGCCATGCATTTGTGTTTAGTCACAGGTATAGACCGCTTTCTGTGGCCAGATCAGGCAAAAATTGTGACTTCTATCTAACGCTTTTGGCCAACTGCGTATGTGCTGCCAAGAGGGCAGGTGGTGATTGGCTGCGTGGGCCTGGGCTGTGTGGGCCCAAGTTTGAGCCACTGCCAGGAAAGTTTGTGGTGGCCATGGTGAACATGCTCTGGCTGCCTGAGCAGCAGGGCTTCCCCATGCCTCCCTGCCTGAGGGCGAATGGGGGGTGGGAGGGGAGTCACGGTGGCAGCACCCCCCGCTGCTCATCTCTGATGCCCCACAAAACAGCCAGCAGGGAGGGGAAGGCAGCGGGCATGGAGGGAGGGGAGCAGGGTGGGGGGAGGTGAAGGGAGGGTCATGGTGGCGCCTGTTGTAAGGGCCAGGCAGCAGGGTGGGAAGGAGGCCCCAACGACTGTTGACAGGGAGGGGGAGGTGGTGGGGAGGAAGGCTGTGCAGGCCTGGGCAGACACAAGGCGGGGGAAGGTGAAAGGGCGGGTCATGGTGGTGGCTGTTGTTGGAGCTGGGCGGCAGGGAAAGAAAGAAGGGAGGAAAGCAGGGAGGGGGTGGTCACAGTGGTGGCATCCCTCCCCCCGCCTGCTGTCCAGCCCTGACAACAGCTGGCATGGAGTAGGGGGCTCGGCAGGAAGGGAGCAGGGAGGCAGGGGAAGCACTGCTGCAAGGTGGAGGTGGGCAGGGGGTTCCTGCACTGGAGACTAGAGGAGCAGGAGGTGGAAGCGGAAGGAGTCTTTACATGGCCGATCCTCAAGGGTGAGTGAGGGGCGAGGGGGGCCCATATAAACACTCCCTGAAATCTGTCATTCTTGATGGGCAATTAGGTGGTAATACAATATTTTTGTGGAGCATTAAATATGAAACTCAACAGCATGACATACTGAGCAAAGAAGAATTATAAGTAATCTACAGCTATTATTGATCAAAGAGGTAGATAGCTGTTTAGAGTGAAGCATCTGAGGAAGTGAGCTCTTGCTCATGAAAGCTTATACATCTCTGATTCAGTTGGGTTATGTTCAGACATTATATTTAGATCGACCTAACTATGATCCAGCAAAAAATGGCTGGCCTGATCTAAATTAGTTTACCTGAGGTGAACTAAGACTAGCAAAGCTCAATCTACCGAATATCTACATGTTCAGCGTATAGCCCTGGAGCTGGGACAGACCAGATACTTGCCTCAGCCCTGGGGCTGCACTCTTCCTATCCCCTCCTCCCCTCAACAGGTTATTTTTAACCCTTCAACCCTCCCACCCTGGATGGGCAACCCCTCCCGCAGATCTACCAGCCCCCTTCCTGGTCCTGCCAATCCCCCTAGACCTGGCATGTCAACCCTTCCCCATAGATCCACTACCCTCCCCAGCCCCACCCCCCCAAACCCCAGCTTACTTAGATCAGATTTCTGACATGATTCCCAGCACTGGCAAACATCCTCCTTAAAGCAAGATTGCAGGTTGGGTATGGTGAATGTCTGCATGTACCCTTAGTTTATAAGGTGCACTCAATCTTGCCTTCTACAGCTTTACAAAACACAACTGAAAAAGATTAGAATTTTTTAAAATAGAAATATTTAGGAAGAAATCAGACTATCAGCAGTATAAAAGGCTTTCCAGGTTTCAGCAAACTTGAAGGACATTTTATGCTGCCAAAACAATGTTAAAGAGCTTTATTGTTACTAATAATCAAGTGTACCATATCTCATGATGAATACAATTATTCTGAGTTCTAATCTTAGTTCCATCTATGTCTCTTAGATGACTTGTATGACTCCATAAATTTCATTCAGTTTTGTGGTACAGTAACAACTCTGACTAGAGAATTGTAAAGTATCTTACTCTGGGTACAACATTATTTTTCTAGTTAAAAAGTTAGTCTCACATTGTTGTGAAATATTTAATTAATTAGGTTTTTGGCCCTATCTGGCCAGGTGCAGAATACGTTCACTTCTTATTGATGTCAATGTCATTTAAGAGTGTTTACTTTTTTGCCAGATTTTTTCCAGTCTTTGCACACTGATTTGAAGAAGAAAATTAATGCTAGGAACCAATAAGCTTTACTGTGGTCCATGAAATATGTTTTTGTTCACTGATTATTTTTTCCTTTTATTAATCTATTACCCCTGATTTTTTTCAGATTGAGATAGACAGTTGCATAGGCTATAGCTACTAGCTTTATGAAGGAAACCTTGCCTGAATCATAATACAGTACACTTGTGTCACTTTCAACTTCTTTTTTCTATTCAAAATTCCTACATTGCAAAAATTAGTAAAAAATGTAAAATAACTTAATTGTTTGCTATGTTTTAGAAGTAATGCACTATTTGTTTGAACATGCAAGTGTCAGATAATTGTCACCCCCATGCTGCAGATAACCATTGCGATGAGGCAGAGACCTAGGCAGTCAGAGGATTAAGGTATGCCTATGGCCACAATAGGACCCAGACACCTCTGAGTCTTATCAAACTGTGGTCAGCACCTTGAAAGGATCATCCCAAGCTGTGATGATAATAATACTGACATAGGTACAGCTGGAGTATAGGTTACTCCCTCACCTTTTCCAAGTCCATGCCTTGGAGATCTGAGTATTATTTATTAGGAAAGGACTTGGAAGACCACCCGCCAGCTGATTTGCTGAGGAAGAAGACATTGTATTACCACCTAATTGCCCATCAAGAATGACAGATTTCAGGGAGTGTTTATATGGGCCCCCCCTCACCCCCCACTCACCTTTTAGGACTGACCATGTAAAGACTCCCTCTGCTGCCACCTCTAGCCTCCAGTGCAGGAGCCCCCTCCCCTGCCTGCCTCTACCTTGCAGCAGTGCTTCCCCTGCCTCCCCGCTCCCTTCCTTCCCTGCCCACCAGCCCCCTTCTCCATGCAAGCTGTTGTCAGGGCCAGGCAGCGGGGGGGGGAGGGGGGGTGCCACCACTGTGACCACCCCCTCCCTGCTTTCCCACACCTCCCCCCGCCTTGTGCCTGCCCTGGCCCACACAGCCTTCCTTCCTACCCCCTCCCCCTCCCTGCTGTCTGTTGTCAGGGCCCCCTGCCCACCCTGCCACCCAGCCCTGACAACAGCTGCCACCATGACCCTCCCTTTGCCTCCCCCCGCCCTGCTCCCCTCCCTCTATGCCCACTGCCTTCCCCTCCCTGCTGGCTGTTTTGTGAGGCATTGGGGAAGAGCAATGGGAGGCGCCGCCACTGTGACCCCCCCCTCCCCCTGGTTCACCCTCAGGCAGGGAGGCATGGGAAGCCCTGCTGCTCAGGCAGCCAGAGCATGTTTGCTGCTGCCACCACAAACTTCCCTGGCAGTAGCTCAAACTTGGGCCCACACAGCCCAGATCCACACAGCCATCACTGCCTGCCCTCTTGGCAGCATGTGCACAGTTGGCCAAAAGCGTTATGAACAGATAGATATACAGACAGACTAAGACCTTTATATAGCCAGAGAATTATAAATCAAAATAAAAATATCCAAAAATTAATTTATCACAGTTTATCAACATTAATCATTTATCAGAAAACAGTAAACTTAATAGAGCACAAGGACAGAAAGATTTACCCCTTTTTCAATTCACATGGCAATTAATGTAAATGAGGATCCTAACTGTAATAATCTCTTCACTTACAGGCAGATCCTACCTTGGTGTAAACAAAAAGCTCTCCTTTGAAGTCGATAGAGCTAAATTAATTTATATTGTTGGAGGATCTGGCTCTCAGCATTTGTGGATGATACTAACCTCTATCCTTTTTATACGATATACATTGAGAGAGACCCTTGTTTTGGGATGGGGTTGGAAGGAAGTCTGTATTTTAAGGAAAGGATTTGTTACTACTGGTATAAGAAAGGCAATATACTTTGCAATATGGCTTTTGTAATATAGTTTTTCTTCTGCTAGTAAAACAGAGAGAATTTAAGACCTGTGTAATTTTTTACTTAACTGGTAATGCTGATGTTATACTTATCTATATTTCTCAACTGTATTTTTGGAACTGACAAAAAGGTTGGTTCAGTATCTTCCCATCTGTAAGAGAGTGCTCATCCCACAGAGCAGCCATGATGCCCCCTGCATGTCACTCAGCCCTTGCTCAGTCTACTCTTGCTGGGGAACTCTCCCCTTTGCTCAGCCAGCATGCCATGATGTTATAATCGTTTAAAGAAAGCGAGGCTGCCCCAGCCTGGTCTCACTCTCTGGCTCCCAGGGCTAATTACATATTTTGGAGGACTTAGCCTTAACCCAACAACAGGCTACCTCAGGTCTTTATATCTTTGTCGGGACTCAGCCTTCCTGACCTCAGCCCCATTTTTCTCTTAACTGGTTCCTGTACTAGGCCCACTGCACCAGACCTGGTTTCTGGGTCCCAACCCCCTCCTGGCCCTCCTTGGGCACTAAGCCTGCTTTGGCTCTCATTAGGCTTCTGACCCCACACTCTGCCCTGCTCTGGGCTCCGCTTGCTTGCTCTGCCTTGAGTAGGCCCCCCAAGAGGGAATCAAGGCAATCACATGCCCCTAAGGCACTAATGGGGACCTCCAAAAAAAACACCCCTCACAGTCCCACTCAAGCCATTAGTGGGAACTCTAATGAAAGAGATAAGCCCCCTGGCCATAACACAAACTGGGTCCACACTGGGTTCAAACCTAAGCACTAGCTCAGGGTGTCAACCAGGGGTATGCATACCCGCAGGGAGTACTTGAGAAGGCCTTAAGGGGTGCACCGGGGCAGATATGGATGGAGCACCACCATGCACTATCGCACATTGCAAGTGCCCACCTAGCCAGACATGGGGGAAGCTTGCACAGAGCAGCTGCCACCACTCTGTGTGTGGCCATGCACCACCCCCAGTTCTGTATCTGGCCACCAGGGGTACATTGCTCTAAATAGGTTGAAAACCCCTGCCCTAGCCCATAGGCTGTACAACCAGGCTTCTTCCTACTCTAGGCTGTACTCCCACTGTAAACTTGCTAGCAGTTCCCCAGGCAGCTCTGCTATCAGCCAAACTCTCCTCTACAACTTCCAAGTCATGAGCTCTTGCTGCTGAAGCTTTGAGGACTCCTCTGGCTCTGGCCCTAGTTTATATTTCCCAGGCCCTGCCCCTTTCCCGTCACATGAGTCCACAGGTCAGCTGCAGGTGTCCGCTAATTAGGCTTACTATCTGGTCTCTATGGCAGCCCACCTCATCTCCCTTGCAGGGCTCCAGCCTACAGTCCTACTGTGAAGCAAGTAGCACTGCAATAGGCTTCCTGCTGCCTTGCAGGCATTGTCCTATTGTGCTACTACAGAGCAACTAGCTGTGCAGTAAGCATTCATAGTTCTTACTTCCCGGAGCCAGCTCTCCTGCTGCCTTCTCCCTCTCAGTCTTTCACCACCTGGGGCTCTCCCTGGGCCTTTTCTCCCTTAAAGTAGCAGGGAGTCCCAGGCTCTCTGTTACACTATCACAGTGAATTCTACACTTTTTGACTCTTTACAAAAGGATTCCCAAAGTACTGAATGTCCTTTTTTTAAAAAAAAAACAAGGGGGGGGTGGTTCTTAGAAAGTAAAAGTGCAGAGTTGAAAAAAGTATTGTTCTCCACAGATTTTTTTTTCTCACAAGTTTATTTTATCCCTGTTACACAGACCTCAATTTCTGAGTAACGTCCTAAGTGACATTTTTATGCATGAGTGAATGACGTATGAATTTTTTCAGAGTCAGTCTGCGTCCTGTCTAATAATAATATATTAATACTAATGTTTTCATGTGCAAATGTTAAGATGTTGGTAAGCAAGTCAGTATCTTTATCTGCATTTTGTAGATGGGTATTTGAAGCAAAGGAGGTGGTGTGACTTTCCCAAGGTCAGAGAACAAATCATTGCAGAAATAGGAATGGAAGCCAGAAGTCCTGATTCCCAGCCCTGTATACGAGTCATAACCATCTTCACCTTTTTTACCTGTAGTATTTTCCTTCCTGCCCCTCACTCAGTCACAAATCTCCCTTATCATTTTTCTCTTCACTGTTGTCTTTGTTTGCTTAATTCCTCTCTTTCTCTCCCTAGTCCCTAAGGAAAAAAACAAAAACAGGCACAAGTGTATAAAACAAAAGGACCACAACTGTCTTTTAATTTTTGGTTAATACAGGCTTAAAATTATTACCAATTTTACTCTATTAGTTTAATGAACTTTTATTACCAGTGTTATGACTGATCAGGATTTCTGATTGGGAATTATCACAATAAAAAATAGGTCAGCCTTTCCTATCAGTTCTCAAAAGCCCCCTCTTTTCATCCTGATCTTTTAGTCCTAAATATAAGGTGTCAAAGATTTAGAGTTGAGGTTGATCATAAAGAATTCAGCAATTAATAATATACAGTGTAATATTTAATGTCTCAGGTTGTTTTAATGCTTTGAAAGGAAGTACAGGAAGACGTCTTTCTTGTGCCTTTCATGTTTTGAGTTGACAAGTTCAAAGGCACATCAGTTGAAAGTATGTAGAAACCATATGCTCTTTTTAGGATTTACCTTGCTGCTTTGTGCTAGGTATTCATAAAATTAGGTCAATAATTATAATTCTGCAGGTCTTTATAAAAATAACTATTAAACTTACTGATTTTTCCTCAGTTCTGCTAATGCTTTTTATTTTTTATGTAATTTTATCTTCTGACTTCAAACATTTCACTACTAAGAGGTAATCATCACTTGATTGTGAAGATTCTTAGATTAATAATCATTTTGTGTGATATGTGAATGGAAGTATTCCCCACTAAGGTTGAAAGGGTATTCTTTCTCCATTGAGGAGGTGTCTGCTAATCCCATACTTCAGGGCTTCCTGGGGTTGCCTGTAGGGAATAAGAAGGAATTTTCTTGTTCTCATTAATGCTTTATTAGTGACTGAAAGGACAAGGATACTACCCACATCCACTCTTTTCCTTAGGCCCACAGAGGTTGAGTTTGCTATTGGCTAAAGGTTTTACTCCTTTAGGTAAATTAGTAAAGGCCTACATTGAAAGATATAATCCCAATAGCAATTGCCTGTATGTTGTTTAAGTAGGTAATTAAACTCAGCCATTTGTTGACAGTACATCTACACTGTGTGTATGTGATGGACTTCCAAATGAAATATGACAAGGTTATTTCTATTAATTGAAGCTAATGTCCTGCAGTGAATACAAGAATGCTCTTAGCATAATGATTAATCAGCGTGAAATGCTGGAGAACTTTAAAAAAGCAAATGGAACTGTGTGCTGAAAGTGGAATTGAGGACATGCTACCAAACTGAGAACATGCTGCATTGTTACTGATTGTATAGCAATGGGAGTTCTTTGAGATGCCCTTGTTTACAGAGATCCCACTGAAACTGCTTGTACCTCCTATGAGCAAGCGAGACCCTTTTAGTCAACACTGTAATCTGAGACCTCCATGTTCCTCGTATACCCTTGCATCCTCTGCAGTGGTAGTATAAATAGGGTGACCATACGTCTCAGTTTGGCTGGGACAGTCCTGGATTTGGGCTGTCCCTGCCAGCCAGTGAAAATTAAAACACGTGTCTGGTCCAGGGTGTGGGGTGGGGAGGTGGAGCAGCCCAAGCTGTGAAGTGGAATGACCATGGAAAAGGGGAGAAGATTGTTAATTCCTGTGAAGTAAAACATACTGGGTCATTAACGAGCCATTGACTCCCTTAGCTGCCTGAAAGGTAGTACCTGAGCTACACCATGGTCTCCTGTCCCTGCCTGCAGTAGCACAGCTGATTTGAGAAGCAGTAAGGGTGGTGGGGGGCAGTGTCCCCAATTTCACATTGTCCCATATGGTTGCTGTAAGTATAAAGGAATGAGTATCGCTTCCTTCACTAACAATAAGCATTTGTGTGATAAGTTTGCATTTTTATTTCCATCACTGCAAATTGGTAAAAATTTGTGTAGTTGCCCTAAATCCTGGATTGCATTCTCAATACAGCAAATAAATATATGGACAAAAGCTAATATCCCTCTTGCTCAGTATCTTGTTAAAAAAAAAAAAGTCAGGGTTCAGTGAATGAACATCTTTCTAACTGAAGATCTTCAATGACTGTACTGCCTCAGGAGTCCTCTGCAACCTTTACAGGCGCAACTGTCATGAAAAATTCAGAGCCTCATATTTTACCAACTTTTTGTCTTGTTCCCTGCAACCACAGCAAATAGCCTTATCACCATTTGCTTGATAACCTCCCTTCATGTATATGAACTGTTATTAAGTCTCACCTCAGTTTTCTCTTTTCCAGTCTAAATAATCTAATTTCTTTCATGCTTTTCTCCTAAATCATGTTTTCTAGATCTCATAAGTTTATTGCTCTCTGCTGGACTTTTTCCAATTTATCCACAGCTTTTTTTTCAAATATAGTACTCAAATCTCTCTCTACTAAAAAAGGAACACGGTACTTCATGTGGAGCCTCACAAGTTCTGACGAGTGGAAGAATCACTTCCCCAGACTTGCAAATGGCTCTGTTACTACAGCCAAGTATACCATTGGCTTTTTTTTGTTTTTTTGGGGGGTGGAGGTCGCAATATGAATACACTGTGTATGATATTAAAGCTATGGTTCCTTGGGTTCTTTTCTTCAGTGCCGTGGCCCCTAGACAGTCATGCCCTACATTGTATTGGTGTGTTTGATTGTTCTATCCCAAGTGCAGGATGTTGCTCTCCTTACTGAATTTCATTCAACTAATTTTGGACTGTTTCTCCAGTATCAAGATCATTCTGAATCCTAATCCTAGTCATAGAACCGGGGTGAGGTGTGTTAACAATTTATTTCTGAAATTGTATTGGGTTTCTCACCTGTGAAGAGAGAATTCAACTGGCAGGTATTTCCTATGTGTTCATAATGTTTCCCCAGGTAATGGGGACTGAAAAGAACTTTGATGTGTTTTTTTTTAAATCCCTCCCCTTCTTGGGATCGTGTGTGGAGACTTTGTTTTATGTTTCACAGGCTACCTTATTCCCAGATCTGCAATCTGAAACATCCATACTACCCTCCTCTGGCACTGTTCCTGTGCGTTTGTGTGCCGGCCAGCCTGGGATCAGCATGTGCGTCTGTCCGTGTCTGTGTTGGGGGCTTGTGGGGAAATGATACTCGGGGAGAGGGAGGGGGAGGGGGATGCGTGCAACTGTCAGAAACACGGAGACGCACACAGGGAATGGAAGATCGCCCAGGCGCCAACAGTGTTGCCCTGCCGCCTCCTGCTGCTCGGGGCCTGGAAATCAGACACTAACCCACCTGCGGCTACCCGTGGCACGCCAGGCTAGTGACTCACTGTGTCGGGGTGAGCGAGCCGCACTCCCCCAGCCTGCCCTTTCGGGTGTCCAGGAGCCTGGGAGCTGTGTATGCATGTCCCCGAGCTCTCCGGGTGAGTGACGGTACCAACAGGTGCAAGGCATGGCAGCGGTGGAGCGGGGGCCAGGGGTGCGGCTTCTCAGGCAGGGCCACAAACACAGATCTCTCATGACTCCGGGCACAAGCTAGATCCTGGGGTGGGGGCAGTAAGTGCAGGGGAGGGTGAACAATAGTGGAGAAATAATTGCAGGGGGCTCCGGGGGAGCAGCAGCAGCCACCCCCCCCCCCCCCCCCCTCTTTGCTGGAGGGGGGGGAGG
>NW_005842843.1:105920-117617 GCF_000455745.1 Alligator sinensis
GGGCTGGACCCGTTCCGCCGCGAAGGCACTGAGAGACGTGACAGAAGCAATGGCCGAACGCGGCTTTCCCGCCAAAACCGGCACGGGCTGGTCACGCCCCTCGAGCCTCTTGGAGCCGTTGGCCCCGCCCCTGGCACGAGCCGTTTGCGGCTGGCCCTCGCCCCGCCCCCCGCGCGCATTTCGAATCCATGGCCCCGCCCCGCCCCGCAGGAGCCTTCCACGTGGGTCGGCGCCCTTTGCGCCTGCAGTCGCTTGCGGCGTTTATAGGTGGCTTTCTTACAATCAGTGGGTGAGAGTATATAGGCACGGGGAGCTGGGGATGCCCAGTGTGAGGGAGTTGTGGCTGTATAATGTGTCTCCCTTGAAACAGGGTAGGGCTGGTCTTACCTGGGAAATGTGACCTCCTTCTCCATTTTCTCCTGGAGCAGGGCAGTTACTTCCCTTCCAACAGTTGCCTGTGAGCAGGGAAGCCTGTGACCTTGGGGTTGCAGATCTATCCGGGTGCAGTGGGATGTTAGGTTTGTTTAGCTGTGATGATGGCTTGGGAAATATGCAAGAAACATGGTAAGGGGGGGTTGTTTTCTTTCTTTAACAGTGCTAACAGGTTTTCCTCAGTTGATTCAATAAAAGAGATTCCCCCCCCAAAAAAACAAAACAAAACAAAACCAAAAAACAAAACCCTTGCTCCTCATGTTTTTGGACCATCACAGTTACAACATCTCTCCAACACTGTTAAAAGAAGCAAGGTTGATTTGGTAATGTGTTTTGTTGGACTAACTACGTGATTGGGAGAGATGTGTTAAACAAGCTGTTGGACTCTGTGCGAACTTAGGGGCTGGAGAGATGTCTCAGATCTGTCTCTAAAGAGTCAGATAAAGCATAAGCTAAATAGTAGGTAAAACAATCGTTTTTGTTTAACTCCGTTATGTAAGTGAAAAGTCATTTGCAGAAGGGGAAGAGGGCAGTAGAGCAAAGAAAATTAATTTGAAAAAGCTAGAAGCCAAATGAAAGATAGTTGAACTAGCTGCACTTAATGATATAAAACAGGACTGCCCCAACTTCTGAAAGTGGCTGGAGGCCACAGGCCCTGGCTACCTGCTAAAGGGGCCGCACCACAACTGGAGGCCTATATGCTGTTAGGGCTGGATACCATGCAGCCTGGGTTCCCCAAGCCAGAGGGTCCCTTTGCTCATAGGATGTCCTGCCTTCAGCTGTGGGGGTAGGAAGCTGAAGTTGAGAGGGAGCCCAAACACTGCCAGCTAATAGGGATGAGCAAGGATCTGCTCTGGTGAGTGTACCCAGATGGGCTAGTAGTTTTATTTGGGCATTTATGGGTGCAGATAGAACTGAGAATTTTCACTTGATCTGGCCACAGAAAGCAGTTAGTAGCTGTGACTAAACACAAGAGCACAGCTGCAGACAGCTTAAAATGGGATGAAAATCTAACCCCTCATTGCATGAAGTATCAGATAAAGCAGGAGTGAGCAATTATTTCGGGCAGAGGTTCGCTTACTGAGCTTTGGCAAGCCATCAAGGGCCGCAGGACAGGCAGCCAGGGGCAGATAAATATTAATTTTCTAAATTTGGAGGGGGGGCTTGCGGGCCGGATAGAATGGCATGGCGGGCTACATTTTGCCCACCCATGAGATAAAGACATTTAAAAATGTAGCATCTTTTGTAACTTGCGTCTGGCCAGCTCCCAGCCTGTCCCCATTTTCAGAATGGGAGGTGGTGGGAAAGGGAGCAGAGAGAGTTCAGTCTAGGGTTTTTCAGTCCTGGCATAGTGTGGGGCAGGTGTACTGGAGCCCCCTGGAGGGGGACACTGCAGTTCATTCACCGTACCCTCCAGCATCAGCTGGGGAGCCCCAAGAACAAGCTCCCTTCACTGCTTTTCTTCCCTCCCATTCTGAAAACAGCAACCCCTGGCAAAGAGCCCTGGTCATTTTTATGGTAACCTGACTGCAGGCTCCCAGCCCACAGCTATGTTCCCCCCTCCCCAGAACCAGCAGTGAACTTCTGTTTGGTCTCGGGTAATGTAACTCAGAACGCTTTGCAGGAATCATTTGGAGTTACAGCTGAGAGCTGCATTTCTGTCTGCACCCTGTTTCTATTTACCCATGAGGCATGGGTGTGGCTGATGGGAAGGCAAGAGGCCATGAAGCTGTGCTCTAGGGAGGGGCTGTTGAAGGTTTGGCCTGCAAAGCCACAGGGGCATTAGTGATGCACCCTGTCTTTTACGATACAAGCTAAGGAGCCCAGTGGATCAAGGTAGGCAAAGTGGGGCACTATGGAGAGAGAGAGAGGGAGAGTGAGGAGGCTGAAACCAGACAGAAAGAACAATGCCTTGCTTGAGGCAGAGATTGGGCCAAACCAAGGCAGCCTGATGATCAAGAGAGCAGAATGAAGCACCTAAGGCTTGTCCTAGTACTCTGAGGGCAACCTCCCATGTCTATATCATCATAAAGGCCTGGCAGGAAAAGATGGGGCTGTGGCTGGAGAGTCCCAAGCAGGGGGGAGCAGGAGTGGTGCAGCAACCAAAGGGCATCGTGGCCATCTTCCAAGGTGGATCCTGTTAAATCTGTTGCACCAAGTTTTGAACCTGTTTAAATTGTCAACCTCTACAAGGTCCTGTGGCAGTGAGTTCCACATGCTGTGTTAAAAATAATTTCCTTTCATTTTGAAACTACTTCCTAATAATTTCCTTGTGTTCCCTAGTTCTACTGTTGTGAGAAATGTTAAACAGTATATCCCTATTTATTTCTCCACATTACTCATAATTTATACATCTCTATCGTATCACCCCCTCCCCCCCACAATCATTTTCTCTCTAGATGAGCAATCCTAGTCTATTTAGTCTGTCCTCACGGAAGCTTCTTCATGTCCCTAATCATCCCTCTAGTCCTTCTGTGTACCTTTTCTAGTTCTACTATAGTCCTTTGGAAGTTGGGGAAACAGAATGGCCCAGAATAGACAGTATTCAAGGTGCAGATGTGAATAGCAGTGACTGTAGAGTCATGTATATGTATCCCTTTGCACTTAACAGCACTGAATGTCATCTACCAGTTTGCTGCCTGTTCGCTGAGCCTGGGCAAAGCGGCAAGTATTTGCTTTGGATTCAGCCAATTTGGAGGGACAACGATTCAATTCGGAGATTCGAATCACTGTCCGGATTCGATTAGGCCAAATCAGATCCGAAGTTTTGGTGCTGCTTCGGAGATTTGGCCATAGACTAAACAGGTGCAGCAGTCCTTACCACGGTGGACGCAGCTGCCTCTGGCTGGTAAGTCTGTTGTGGTGCGGGGAGGGATTGGGGCTGGGACAAGCTGCCCAGCCGGGGTGGGAGGCGTGGGTCTTTTTGGGGGGGGGGTGCGGTATGCAGGCACAGCAGCGCTGGGAGCAGGGGCTATGCGCTGCTGCTGCTTGTCTAGTTGGAGTGGAGGGAAGCAATGCAGGCGCGGCTCACTCTGGGCAGAAGGGGGCAGGCAACAGCAAGGCATAGACCCTGCTCCCAGTGGTGCCGTGCCCGCATCCTGCGCCCTGCTACCCCGGCTGGGCAAGCGGCGGCAGTGCCTCTCTCTCCTCTGCTTCCAGCACTGCCGTACCCGTATCAGTGGTGGGAGTGGGGGCTCTGCCCTTCTCCTGCTGGCCCAGCTGGTGCGGGGGAGCGGGCACTGCTGCTGCTGGCCCAACAGGTGTGGGATGTGGGGGCGGCACCGCTGGGAGCAGGGGCTATGCCCTGCTGCTGCTTTCCCCTTTCTGCCTGGAGTGCACCGCACCCATATCCTGCCCCCATCCCGCTTCGGCTGGGCAAACAGCAGCAGGGCATAGCCCCTGCTCTGAGCACTACTGCGCCTGCATCCCACTCCCCAAGTCCCGCACCCCCTGCCCTGACTAGGCAGCTTGTCCCAGCCCCAGCCTCAATCCCTCCCATCCCCCTCCGCAGACCACGACAGACTTACCAGCTGGAGGCAGCTGTGTCAGCGTGGTGAGGACTGCTGCCTGTTTAGTCTCTGGCTGAATCTCCAAATCGGCTGAATCTTTCTGAATTGATTCAGAGGCTTCCGATTCGATTCAGCACTTTTAATTGGTCTCCCAATTTGATTTGGATTCAGAGATTCAGTCACCGAATCAGGCCGAATCGCCTCCTAATCAAATAGGCTACCAAAGCTTCAGACAGCCCTGCTGTTCACTCAATTTTACTTTTTCAGTTTTACTTCCAAGGAACTTGTGCAGTTCAGCTTTGTTTTTTGCCACCATGAATAATTTAGAGGTATCTGTAAATTTGGCCTCATTATTCTCATCCTTTCCAAATTGTTTATGAGCCTGTTAAACAGCATAGACCCCAGGGAGACCCTACTGCTTATCTCGCTACATGGGCAACTGGTGCCTCTTGAGTCGGGGGACACGTACCACCCCCCTCTCTCCCCCGACACCAGTCAGCGACCGGTGGCTGATCACACTGACCAGGGCAGGGGTCCCCTGCAGCCACCAAAAAGTGGCTGCACTGCTTCCAGAAGTCCCACAGCCACTTCTGGAAGCGACATGGCCGCTTTTGCTGGCGGCCCCACTCCCTGGCCAGCGCTTGTAGGGGGGGCACTGGTGCTCCCACCTGCCCCCTGCCTGTCACCTAAACAGGGAGTGTAGCCTGACAGGAGGTGCAGCAGCGCTCTCGGGGTGCATGTGCACCCTCTAACGCATCCCAGTCTCACTCTATTGTGAGAAATGACCATATACTTATTCTTTGCTTTCTGTCCTTTAGCCAGCCTTTATCAATTTTCACTAAGAGCATAGTTGTAGTTTAGGTTCATCCACTTAGTTTTCATGTGGGCACTTAGGACAATGGATAAGATGGATTACAATCTGTGATAGATATGGAGGATCCATGGATGCTGATGGTTTCATTGTGGGATGTATGTTTTGTGGTTCAGCAGCTATTACCCTCCTATTCTCTCTTAAATTAACATCAGTTTTCTAAAAACCATGACTCACATCTGTATTGGCCTGCAAACAACTACAGAGGGCAAACCCACAAAGCACCACACTTGCCTCTGTATAGCTAGGAATCTTTGCAAATACACCAAGAAAGCTGTAATCTCCAGCCAGGCCCTCAGATACCAGCAAATTTCTTCCTGAAGCAAGAGAATTTATTCTTAGGACTGTTGTTTGCTTGTATGCAGTTACCCTGAGGAAGTTACCTTCAGGCTTTTGCATTGAGGCTCCCTGTATCAGCACAAATCTGTTCATTTTGCTATAGCCATGTAAAACTGTTGAGTCTTGTTCTGGTTTTATTTATACTGGGACAGTAGCAGGAAGCTTCAGTTATATATTTTCTGTCCCTCCTTATGGGGTCATCAGGGATGTTGAGGCACAGGTACCCTCACTACCTTTGTCAGGTGTTTGATCATGCCTCCTTCCTCTCCCCCAGGGATAGGATTGCTCTTTGTGGATTTTATTTATTAAATGGCTTAATGACTCCCCTTTCCTCATAACTATATAGTGCTGCAGATGACTGTATCGTTGTGCTGTTAAACCTGGTGTGGAAGAGGAAAGGAGATGATCTAGCTCACAAATGAGCACCCAGTCTCCCTATAGTTGCCTTCTGCTGCTCCTGTTGTTCCTCTCTACCTGACGATCTTCCAAGGTCCCTTCCGGCCTTACAATCTATAAATCTACCAATGAAATTGCAGAGCCTATTCCCATTCTACGATAAAAATAAACTTTGCAGTGTTATTAAGAAGGGGAAAAAGGGTGGAGGAAAGATGGAAAGCTGTTTTTTTTAATATTAAAACAAATTCATTTGGCAAGAGGAAAGATTTGGGACATGGAGGATAGAGAGCTCTCTTTTTTCCACAAACTCTATTTACCATGAGGTCATGATTACTTCTGATTGGTTGAAGACCTAGATTTTAATGTGTAGGCATGAACAAATTATTTTTAGTGGGGATGCTTGGTTTTGGAATTAATTTTCACTAACAAGCCAGCAGAGCCAAAGCCTACTGTCATTCAATGAATGTTCTTGTATTTTGCTTGATGCTAGTAATCTTCAGTTATATATACAGTTATGGCATAACTTTATGCAGCTGTGAATCCATGTACTTTTTAGTGTGTTAATGTCAACAGTGAACCCAAAGACTGGGGGTTCCCAATGTTTTGCTTCCTGAAGAGCCATTAGAAAGGGGCAGTCCTGGTTGGCATACTGCATCAAAGAGGCTTGCAGGTCAGTTTAGGAACCCTTGCTAGAGACCATTGTGTTCATTTTGTTTTATACATTTAAGAATTATGGTTAGCAGAAAACTTCAACCAACAAATTGATTCCAAAGAGCATGTTATACAGTCTATGTTAAAACTTTAAAGGCATTATAGAAAATATTATTACAGTGTACTACCTAAATTTGTTTAAGGGCATTGTCCATAGAAGCCTGTGTTTTCAGTTCAAACTTCCTTTGTTCATGCAGGTATCAAGCTGGGAATAATTTTCAAAAGCAGGCCAGCCTTGTTTCATTTGTAAATTTTATGGCATCAACAGTGAACAATTTATAAACTGAAGAACGAGGACTTTGGTTCCACCAACAAATAGATTACAGTTCACAGAGCTGCAGTATGTTTATGCTTATTTACCCCACTGAAGTGCACAGATTGACCCTTCTGTGTCATTAAAATCAAAGAATCATAGAAAATTAGGGTTGGAAGGAACCTCAGGAGGCCGTCTAGTCCAACTGCCTGCTCAAAGTAGGACCATCCCCAATTAGATCATCCCAGCCAAGGCTTTGTCTAGTGGGGTCTTAAAAACCTCCAAGTATGGAGGTTCCACACCCTCTTGGGGTAACCTATTCCAGTGCTTCACTACCCTCCTAGCAAGATAGCTTTTTCTCTTGCTGCAACTTGAGACAATTGCTCCTTGTTCTGCCGTCTGCCATCATTGAGAAGAGTCTAGCTCAGGGGTGGGCAAAATATGGCCTATGGGCCAGATCCAGCCTGCCAACAGATTCATCCTGGTCTGTGGGTAGGCGGCTACTAATTCATTAGATCTGGCCCATGAGCAACCAGCAGCTCCAGCTCTGGCTGCTGTGTGATGCTAGGTGGGACTGTTTTTCCTGTGCTGGGTGGGCAGGTGGGACTACTTCTGTCCAGCAGCATCAGCTCTTGATGCAATGGCATCATCTGTGTACCCCGGCATGGGCTTTTGCTGCAGCAAGCAGGCAGCAGTGTCACCTGTGGATTCTGTTGGCAGGTTCAGGAGCCCTGATGGAGAACCTGTCAGAGGCGTCCACAGCTGACACCATTGCCCTCCTGGCATGACTGAAGTACCTGCCCAAAGCTCCATCCCAGAACCTGCCAGTGGCATCAGCTGTGGACCCAGGCAGGAGCTTCTGCAGCGACTTCATCAGCTGTGAACATTGCTGGTAGGTTCTGTGTCAAGCCTCTGGAACCTGTTGGCTGTGCTCACAGCTGATGCTGCCGCCTGCCCTCCATGATGCAAGTCCACATCTGGGTTCACAGCTGAGCATTGGGGCACCAAATGAATTACAGCTCTGGCCAGGTTCTGGAGGGAGTGAGAGCTAGAGAGAGAACAGAAGAGAGAGATGTTTATGGCCCTCAGCATGTCACCAAAACTCATTAAGTGGCCTTCCAGTCTAAATAATTGCCCACCCCTAGTCTAGCTCCATCCTCTTCTGTAACTACCCTTCAGGTAAGTTGAACGCTGCTATTAAATCCCCTCTTAGTCTTCTCTTTTCCAGACTAAATAAGCATAGTTCCCTCAGCCTCTCCTAATAGGCCATGTGCCTCAGCCCCCTAACCATTTTCATTGCCCTCCCCTGGACTTTCTCCAATTTGTCCAAATCCTTTCTGTAGTGGGTGGCCCAAAACTGGAAACAGTATTCCATATGTGGCCTCATCAGTGCCAAATGGGGGGGGTGGGGTGGTAATCACTTCTCTTAAACTACTGGAAATGTTTCAAGGATATCTCTAAATAGAATATGGGCATTCATTAAAAATCCAGAGATTTACATTGGTTAAAATATGCTTTTAAATGTTAATCACAAATAGAAACAGCTGCTACCCAGGAATCCAAGGTCAGCCTGTTCTTGAAGTGCACCATAATCATAAGCAAGCAAAGTTGTTTAGGTAGATGTGATATGTTTTATTAGACCAACTAAATAGTTGGAAAAAAGTTCTTGAAAGCTTATGGGCACAAACACCCTATGTCAGGCATAGGGAAACTCTGCCCTATGCCTGACGAAGGGTGCTCGAAAGCTTGCAAATAACTTTTTTTCCAACTATTTAGTTAGTCTAATAATAAAAGATATCACATCTACCTAAACAACCTTGCTTGCTTATGTCCTTAGACCAACACAGCTACAACCACCGACCCTCCAAAATCATAAGCCAATTTAGCAAGAGAGAACCCCTTCCAATAGTCCCTGCCTTCATCAGTTCCTCAATTTGGCTCTCTGCTTTTATCTGTTCATTCTTTTTCATGAAATCTGTCAACTTGTTCTCATCAATATCTGACCCAGATGCATGGAACCTGGTGAAAGGAGGCTCTAGAACAGGGGCGGTCAAAATATGGCCCACGAGTCAGATCTGGCCCGCCAGACCATTTTTCTGGCCCACGGGGCCCATAAAAAATTTAGAAAATTAATATTTATCTGCTCCTGGCTGTCTGTCAAAGATGACAGGAGACAGGGGTAGTAGGACCCAGGGGAAGCTGGGAGCAGGGCCCAGCAGCAAGGCCTGCCGTCACTGCCCTACCCCCTCCCCTCCAGCTGGAAGCCTCTGCCTAACAGAGGCTTCTGGCTTGGGACCCTGGGGCTGTTTCCGCTTCCCTGCGTCTGCATGCCTGCTGCCGTGCTGTGAGCCCTGCTGGCACTGGCCCTCAGACACTGGTGTGGGCCCCACACTCCCATCTAGCTATTGCTGCGCTCTCGTGCGCTCACTCATTGCCACCCCCTTGCAACTGCCATTTCCCCACTTTCCTGCCCCGCTGCTGGCTGCTCTGGCACTACGTGGTTCCTGGCTGCATCGCCAGACCGTAGGAGCACAGAGCCCGTGCCAGTACCCGGGGGCTAGGAGTCGGACTGTGTGTGTGTGTGTGTGTGTGTGTGTGTGTGTGTGTGTGTGTGTGTGTGTGTGTGTGGGGGGTGCGCCCCGCGCACACACCCCCACAACTCCCCTTGCACTGCCATACACGCAGATCCACACTCCCCAGCCACCCTCCCTCCCCACATGGCCCCTCATAAACCCCATACCCCACCTATCCACCTACAAAACCCTCTCATGCACAACCATGGCCCCCCACAAACCTATACCCACCCCCATGCTTCCCATCCCCCCATAATATACAAGAGTAAGACTTCATTTTAAACTATTGTGCAATCACCTCCATGTATACTACACAAATGAATGTGAATCAGGACAAAAAAAAAATTTAATCAAATTAATGAAAGTTGTAGATGTTAAATTATTAGAATGTAGTTTGGTATTTTTCTGGTTCCGAAATGGCAAAACTCCTTGCTGAAAGGAGTACTTCCTGGGCAAGTGGAGGGACTGCTGGTAGCAAAGGTCAGGGGCTAGGGGACAGGACTTCCGGTCACAAGATGGTGACCGGGGGTGAGACACCTGTCAAGGGTGAGGACCTCAATATCTTGCCAAAACTCAATAAGTGGCCCTCTGCCTGAAATAATTGTCCACCCCTGCCCTAGAACTATTTCTTCTTAGTGTGCTAGGTATACTGAAGCCTGTGCTTCCTTACAATCTCCTCTAGAGGTCTAATACACAGTAAACAGGAGAGAGAGTCTTCAAATGGATAGATGAGTAGTTAACCAGTACTACTTCCTGCGTTCTCCCAAAAAATGCTTTGTAGCAATTAAAGAATAATTTTCCCTGTTTTGCCTGATCTATATCAAAAGCTGCTTAAAAATCTAATAAAATTATTGTCCACTAGCCCATTGCCAGCAGAACATTAAAGGTAAAATATTGACATTGTCTTTCTACCATATTTGGGTGCAGAAGTAGATGGAATGGGTCATAGGACGACAGAGGAATCTAGTTGAATCTTAAGGCATATTGATGTGAACTCATAAGTTATTTTTGGGAGTATTACTAAATTTCACATGTGGAGATAATTTGTGATTTCAGTCAAGTAGTGACTTCGATAGTTTGTTTTAGTGGTTATCATTTTGGTTTTCTAGAGGGAGACTAACAATTTCAGTTTGTGTAGAAGTACTAAGAGTTCCCTACCGTGTGGTACATGTATGGAATTTTTTGTCAGGTCATAGGTCACTGATGTGACCAGTGAATCCAGAATTTCTGCATTAGAAATTAAATGAATTACCACATTTGAAGATAGTATGTTTGTGTACTCCTTGTTTTTCATTGGTCTTTTAAACAAATAGGACTTGTCAAGTCAATCATTAATTTACTTAATAAATTACTGACCCACTGCCACTGCTAGGAGTCCACCTTCTGTCCTGCACCGCAAAGCACTAGATGATAGTAAGGTTATTTGAGAGAGAGTGAGCCGTCTACCATCATTCCTGGCCAGATTTGCCACGGAATAGCTTTTACAGCCTCCCTACTCCAGCATCTGTTAACCAACTGCTCCTCTACAGCTCATATTTTAACTGAACAATCTGACTAAAAAAATAAAGTTGAGATTCTGCTTTATGAATGATTCTGAATTGTGTTGCAAATTCCATAACTACCAAATATATTGGGCTCTGTGATAAGCTGTCAACTGTTAATGGCTAGATTAATGGCCAGTAGGATTTTTATTGTCTTGCTTATCATATATTAGAAATGTGCATAGGCTGCTCTACGTGAAACATGTTCTGTTAGTATTTTTGTTTTTCTTTACCCATCTTAATACAAAAAAATCTATGTGTAATTATCTTAATTAATTTGTATGCACCTCAGAGTAGGGACTCTCTTATTCCTTGTATTCAGTTAATACAGTGGGTGCATTTAGGCACCAACATTGCTCACAGCAGTAAATAATTTCTGAGATTAGTTATATATATTCATAGCAGGTTTTGAATGTCAGTCATTGCAGCTAAGGTAAATATAATAAGATTATATATGAAGTATAGGGGTAGACTTTGGATCTTCTTGATAAAATAATTGTTGCTTATGTTTCATGTCCCAGGAAACAGCATGGAACGAAGCCATGTGGTAAAATCCTGGTGTCTAAATGGTTAAAATCACTATACTATTTTTGATCCAATATTGCTTCTTAAGTTTTATAAAGAGTAGTGTAGAGGAGCCTTGTCTTCCAGGACTTAATTACAGATTCTTAAACAAAGGATTGCCCTTTGCATTGTTCTAACGTAAAAAGTAGTAGTTTAAATTTACTGTATTTACTCAGATCCGAGACAAGGTTTTTTCTTCATTCAGCATAAGGTAAAAATGCCCCTCATCTTGGATTTGAGTATGGGGGTGGAGGAGTGAGGCAGCTTCTGTGGCTCTGACTCCAGCATCAGCGGAGGCTTAAGGCTGGAGCTGCAGCTGCTGACCACCTTCCGCCTGCCCCCACCTCCCCAGCCTGCCCCTCCACAGCCTCTGCCACAGCCCCCACACCCCTCACTGCTTACCATCTGTCATGGCTCAGGCCCCATTCTAGCATGAAGTGCAGGGTAATTCTTGTTCTGGCCCAGCCATGCAGCAGCAGTTAGTGGCAGCAGGTCTGGTTCCAGGACA
>NW_005842843.1:117676-118779 GCF_000455745.1 Alligator sinensis
AGGATACAGGCACTGGGGGGGATGGCAGCAGAAGGGGCAGACAGCCTGGAGAGCACAACACAAATGGTGGGGGTGCAGAGACAGGGAGGGGGGGCGGGGTCAGGCCACTTGCCCCCTTCCCCACTGCTTGCTACCCTGCTGCTGATTTCCCCGCTGCAGCAGTGGGGGAAGAGAGGAAGAAGAAGAATTTAAGATCTCTAATAATTAGATTAACTACATGGAAAATTATAACACATTTATAAATGTTCCATGCATAGCATCTAATTATTGGGGGGGAGTGTTTCTTAAATTGAAAGTTATCTTGGATTTGAGTAAATACAGTAATATTTAAAGAGTTGAATTTTCTTTTATGCAGTGTCTGCAAAAGGGTTTTCCCTGGTTACACAAAAGATGCATCCATTTTTTGTATCTTTTTGTTTCTTGTCTTCATATGCACATTTCATCAGACTTGAGAAGGACCTTGTCCATTCTTTTCCTTGCAGCACAATACGTTATGCAACACATCCTCCAAATGCTTAGATACTATCATGTATAAAAGTGTCAACTCCTGATAAGAGGTGCACACACAAGGTGTTTCTTTTAGGAGATAAAGACAGATTTGGTTGAAGGTGGTAGAGGTTTAATATTTAATCTTGTTTTGAATCTATCTGTGCTGTTCTATTCTTCTCATTGACTCTAGATGTCAAATTGCAGATGAACCAAATCTTCTGAAGGAAATAGAAAAGTTACCTATTTACGCTTCCAAATGTTTGCTGAGTTTATTTCTAGTATTTGTCAATAGGTGTTTTTGACTTGTGAAAAATATATTTAACATCTGTGATTATAATCTTTTAATATGAGATCCAGGTTTCCCTCGATTTATGCGGTACATGCGTTCCTGGAGAACGCCACATAAATCAAATTTGCATAAAGCGAACCCACTTTATAATGTAAGGAATAGGGATAGGTTCCTGTGTCGGCTGCTCCAGCACAGGCTGGGGCGAGTGCAGACAAGCGGAGCCCCGGGCAGCACAGGGCACAGCACTCACCCCAGTCCTGGCTGCAGTGGCCCCGAGAGCTGCCAGCACCAGCTGCCTGCCGCCACGGGGCTGCACAGCGCCCCA